>NW_015648644.1:23367-30540 GCF_001515625.1 Sinocyclocheilus rhinocerous | reverse complement strand
AAGCATGTCAACATATTCTGTTACACCAAATACACCAAATAATGATCTTTAAAAAAAAGCATCATATGACCCCTTTAATATTAAAGTACATTTTTTATTTAATTTTAGGGGGTTGTTTAAAATTTAAAAAAAAAAAAAAAAAAAAAAAAAGAAGAGCATACACTTAACGTCGGCCAAAGCATAGCTTATTTATTCAAATCAGCTGGGGAAATGCAGAACAATGGAAAATCAATAGCCTGACAGAATTCTTCATCGTCATGTAACATTAGCCAACAAATTAAAACACAAGACAAAAACAATAGGAGAGTTTATCAAGGAATATCATTAATGCGGTTTTTGAAAACATACTTCACAGCGCTAAGATCCAATAGCACTAATAGAGAGATACAACCACAATCAGATGATTAGAGCAGATCATTTGTAACTCCAATGAGAGCAGTCTCTGTACTATGATACGGTCTAAATCGGTCTAAGTTGTAGTTGTAGTTCCTTTACGGTGTTGTAGTTGTAGTTCCTTTACGGTGGCAGGTAGAGACCAGTCGACAACGGCTCGTACCTTCTTGTCGTCCATGGCCACCCCTCCTGAACTGATCACGTATCCGAGGAATGATACTGTCTCCTGATGAAACTCACACTTCTCGGCTTTGGCATATAGCTGGTGGCTGATGAGACGTTGTAAGACCGCCCTGACATGCTTGACATGATCCTCGTATGAATCTGAGTAAATTAGGATGTCGTCAATGTAAACAATGACCCAGCGATTTAACATGTCTCTGAACACATCATTGATGAAGGCCTGAAACACTGAAGGACTGTTGGCAAGCCCGAACGGCATAACAAAATATTTGTAGTGCCCAGTTGTGGTAGAGAATGCAGTCTTCCATTCGTCACCCTCCCGGATGCGAATGAGGTTGTACGCACTGCGCAGATCCAGCTTGGTGAAATATCTTGCCTTTCGGAGCTGTTCCAGAGCTGCAGGGACTAGGGGCAAGGGGTAGCGAAACTTTATAGTGATGTCGTTGAGTCCTCGGTAATCAATGCAAGGACGGAGACCTCCATCCTTCTTAACAAAGAAAAACCCAGCAGAGGCAGGTGATGTGGATGGTCTGATAAAACCCTTAGCGTTTAAGATGACTGGAATCTCTAAAGCAGTGGAAGTACTGAAATTCGAACTCACCGGAGAAGGATTGCGAGGTGGCCGAGTGGGACAGGAAACTCTCATGTGTCCAGATAGTCCGCAGTATAGGCACAGATTCTGGCGAATGCGCCTCTCTCTCTCCTCTCCTCTGAGATGAGTAAAGCCGATCCGCATGGGTTCTGTGTCAGGAAGTGGCGATGACGCGCCGACTGGAGCCGAAGAGAGCCGAGTCTGACGACGAGAGCAAAGGAGGTTGTCAATCCGAATGGCCAGTTCGATGAATTGATTCAAGGATCTCCCCTCGTCTCGAGAGGCTAATTCAGACTGCAGATCCATGCTCAGACCTCTGCAGAAGTGTAGTTTGAGAGGATCCTCCGGCCACCCTGTTTGTGCAGCGAGAGTGCGGAACGAGAGAGCGTAATCCGACGCCGAACCTCTGCCCTGGCGTAACGACAACAGTTGTTAGCCCGCCTCCTTTCCATCAGCGGGATGTTCGAACACCTCCTTGAACCGCTGGATGAAAGCCGAGAAGGAAGGAGCTCAGAAATGTCTGCAAGGCAAAACAAGACTTCGCAACGAGAGCAGGGAAAGCACAGTTTAAATAGACCAGGCAATAGGACACACCTGTACAGGTGATTAGTCTCTGGCATGGGGCATTGTGGGAATTGGAGTCCGAAAGGATCGCTCAGTACTCCGGTGATGGTTCCCTCTGGTGGTGATTGGAGGGAGCCACAGAGGCTGAATTTGTGACAGTAACAGAGTAAAATGTAAGCGCAGGCTCACTGTCATTTACTAGTATATGCTGCTTGAGTTCGTTCTGAATAACAAACGCACTAAAGTACTAAATTTGCTTCTGTGAATATTAATTATTTTAACTTGTTTATCTTAGATTATAGACCAACTGCAATTTATCCACTACCACAGCCATCAACGAGCCCATCGGCAGAGTGCAATGCAATACACGAGGCAATGTGCTCCAATGCGTTCACATTCTAACTTTTCAAAGTCTGTGGTTAAAGCGCCACTTAGCGGTAAAAAGCAGTAAATACACATTTTTTATGTTGCCGCCGCGGCAACGGCGGCGGTAAAAGTATTATTCTGGGGTTAATTTCCCATACAATGATGTAACTCACTGATTAACCATCATAATACGATGCATTGTTGTGGGAACTAACTAGCCAGTCATGACTGTTTCCCGAACACGGTCGCATATCTGTCATTTGAACCACATTAGTTCAACAATTTAGGGCCGTTTTTAATGATGTCACACACATGTGGTGGAGTAATAACTTCTGCTAATTAATTGATTCAAGATTTCTGAGATGCTGCTGTATTGAACATGACACCTGATGACTAATTTACTATGTTTTGTTCCCTGTCATTTTGCTTCATTTGATGTTTGATTCATCGCGGGTTCCCTCTTACATCATACTTTCCCTTGGGGTTCCCTTAGCATTTATGCACATGCGCACTCTTCAAAAATGACGCTTGTTGAGGACGCGCTAAAATGTATCGATTAAAATGTATATATATTTAAATTGAATTGAAGATATAGATTGTACTGCATGTTAGCGTGCTTATTGTGCCCAAAAGCATAATTTATTTAAGTCTATATGTCTTACTAACAAGAAACTATGCTTCTAACCATAGGTCAAGAGCTGTAGTTCCTACCACGTAAGTTTGCGACGCTGTTTGCGAATGTTCATTTGAACTATGGTTTCGGGAAACACCGAATCGTTGAACTATGTTGGTAACGACGGAACTTGTGACCATAGTTTGCTAACGATGCTTTTGGGAAATGCACCCCTGGATGAGTACCATCTGTATGTAAGGAATAATTGACAACAGGCCATTGAATTAGAAAATAATGCACACATGCACATAATTCAGCGGTCCAGAGTCAAATATTCAGCTTATCCTATGGTTACCACACCTCAAGACATTGTTCAGATGATATATTTCAAGACATCTGTCAGGTTTCTGTCTTTTTATTTTAGCAGGACATAAAAACAAATGACAAACGTTTCGGCTTGCTGCCTTCATCAGTGTGACAAGATCTCAGTAACTCAATGATTATATTAAGACCAATAAAGACCAACAGGTGGTAGTAATTTGATTTCCAAGTTCATAGACTCCAGATCAGTTCCATCTATAACAGTCACGTAGCTATGTGTGGGCCTCAGTAGCCCCTCACTGCAGTACAGAAGATCCATCCAGGGGGTGGAGATGGTAGGTTTAGGGGTGGAGATGGGTAGGTTTAGGGATCAGGTGGGGGAGACAGGTAGGTTTAGGGTTATGGAAGGTGGGGGAGTTGGATCTGGATCAAAGCTCGCCCCCTGGATCTTGTGTTCTGCAGTGAGGACAATCTCATGGGCCTGTCAGTCAGGCCCAACCAGTCATTGCTAGCTACAGCAGAGGTTGCTTTGACTACAGCGATCGCCAGATGCCTTTATACATGACTTTGTCCATATTAGTATTTTTCCTGGCATGTCATACGTTACTTCTATGAGTACATTTTTGTACTTTCTGCGCGAGAGCGCCCTCCGGCTTCGAGTATGAATGAAACGTCTCTAAGCTCATGCCGCTTCTCCCCCTCCCCCCTTTTCACCGAGCACATTTCACAATCAGTGGGTCACCGAAGTTTAGTTGTACGTTAAACAAAATGAACGTTAAAATTTAACAGAGCAGCTTACTAAAGTTTGTTTCAAAAATAAGTTGTGTGCAGTCGCAGGAGGAAGATAATTCTGAAGTTCAGGAGCCATCAATCTCGAGTAGCAATGAGCTGAACAGATCTGCTAGTGTTCATTCACCTATTACTCCATCACCAGCAGCACTCCATTCTCCAGCGTCTACCTCCCCTACACACCAGTGTACAGGTACATACAGTGTCTTTAATTAATACATACAAACGCAGCAACAGTAAAAATTAATGAGCCCAAACTCAGTTAATTTCCAGTCACCACTATAGCAGGCAAAGAAAGAAGTTTTAATGTCCAGTGGTATGAAACGTTCCCAGTTTGTTTGTGGAAAGGAATAGAGAACACATTAAAATTGTAATAGACCTCATTTTATTCTGTGCAAAACAAGACATTCCCTTGCATGGGCATCGTGAAAACGAAGAGGCACTGAACAAAGGCAAACTTCTTAGAATTATTTAAACTGATCTCCAGCTATCATCCAGAAATAAAAATACGACTGGACGAACTGCCTAGAAATGCAAAACTCACTAGTCCTAATATCCAAAATGAAATACTGAAAATTGCAGCATCATTAATTCTCCGCAAAATAAAACGGATTTGCATGATGAGACAGACACATACTATGCAATTTTAGCAGACGAATGTAAAGACTTATCAAAAAAAGAGCTTGTGGCATTATGTCTCCGATACACACATAAAGGCCAGTTGAAGGAAAGGGCTGTGGGTTTTGTAGAGACAGGGGACATGAGCACAAGTGCTATATCAGCAAAGATCCTGGAAGTATTCGAGCCGTTGCAGCTGGATCCAAATTTGTGTGTTGGATTTGGATTTGATGGTGCGTCGGTTATGTCCGGTAATAAAGGAGGGGTGCACGTGATTTTAAAGAAAACATTTCCTCACGCAGTATATGTGCATTGTAATTCCTACCGCCTTAACCTTGTCCTGTGCACAGCATCAAAGGTGTTCCCTTGCATATCAACATTATTTGATGTCATTAACATGCTAGAATATGCAAATCCAGCAACAGCTGCGGCCAGGGAAAACTATTTTGGAGCTAGAGAGGTCCTGTGATGTCCAATGGAGCTCATGGTCAAGTGCAGTGAGTAAAGTGCTGACACTTTTGGGTCCTGTATTGGAGACTCTTGCTGAATTTTCTGAAAGCTCAGGCCATACAAAACTTGAGGCTGACTCACTACTGCATCAAATGCAAATGAAAACATTTCTGTTTCTACTTGTAACGTTCAAGAAGTTGTTTGAAACGAGTGACTATGCCACTAAGGGCTTGCAGTCCGCCACTATATCCGTAACAGATTGCATTGATCTAATCAAAAGACTTAAGGAGAGCTACACTACATTCAGGAATGAAGAAAATGACCTTGATAAAGTAATGGCTTTGACAGAGGATTTGATGAAAAGGCATGACATTGTGAATTGGGATATCACTGGGACCCGAAAGAGGAAGTTGCCAGCGAAGTTGGGTGATATGCTAATCAAATCTACGGTGGGCAAAACATCAGCTGTCAAGGACAACTCTGACCTGAAACAATTGTGGAATGATATACTAGACAAGCAGATCATGGAACTGAACACCCGTTTTAAGGCTGACATGTATGGGTTAATGAGAGCTGCCGCTGCTTGCTTGCCTCAGTCTAACACCTTTGGCGAAAATACTTTATTACAGCCTGCCGGTACACGCTTTAACATCGCTGTTGAGGATTCTGAACATTGTTCAGCAACTAGAAAGAAAAGTATCAAATGGCAGGGCATTTCCATCACTTGTGGAGGTGCTCAATGCATGCCCACACGATATCTTTCCGAAAATGAATCGTCTCTTACGGGCCCTCATCACAATACCCATAACAAGCTGTACTGTCGAACGATTGTTTTCAACTGTAAATCGGATTAAAACAGGTATCAGGGCAACAATGCTGACACAGAGACTGAACTCTTTGTCCCTGCTCTCCTTTGAAAGCGAATTGACTGAATCGTTGGACTACAACAAAATAATTGCAGTGTTCAACTCTAAGCCCCGTCGTCTCCTATTATAATCATCAAAAGTAAGTCAATCTACATTTTCCTGCTATGTAGTTGCCTAGTCACTGTTGTTTATTCCATGCGGTTTATGTGGCCGCTGAGACAGACTATGACCAAGTATTGTTATTACATACTGTCCGCTACTGTACTGTACTATCCACTACTGTCCTGCTGATTTGATGATGGTGTTGCGGTGTGTCTGTCAGATGCGCGTGTGTGTGTGTGGTGTGGCCGCCATGCTAATGCTGTTCTTATTGTTATGTTCTTAACACTGCTTATAATGACATACAGGCTTATGCTCTGATTAAACGGTGGTGTGTATTCAAGCAGGGGGCTTTTTCATAAAAGACGTTAAGAAAAGCGGGGATTAAAGTCCAAAACCTGACTTGAAATAACCTAACAAATCAATCGGGACTAAAGCGGTTTCATAAACAACAATTTAAGTTCACACGTGAGTGAACGAGCGCTGCTGTGCGCATGCGCGCTACACAGATGGAACGCAATAGAATCATAGCGCAATAATTCTAAATAAAATATGCATTCTGCTCAAATATTTGCTGTTGGACATTAAATGTGACACATATAGAATTTGAATCCTACATATAAGTGTATTTTTATCATAGCAGTAACTGTAAATAAAATGTAGCTAAGCTGGCTAATACAGCCCTACTATCTCAAATGAGTTAAATGTGTGTTCCTCTTGTCAGTTAAAATGTAGTCTGATTTCTATTATTTATTTTCATTTTTAATTCAGTGGTTTTAACTTTTAATTTAGTGTTTTAAATGCTTTAATGCTTTAAAGAGAAATTTTTGATTGTAATGTTTTAATGTTCTACTAATAACCATAAAAGGTACATTCGTGACGTGCTGAAATCGCGTTTGGTCTCGTACTGTATCGCGTACCTTGTCAGTGTCGTGCACTTTGCTTGGCCATTTGTTGTGATAAACAGGAAAGTGTGTTCAAGCGCCAGCAAAACAGTGTAAAGAAATACTCTTTGTGAAAAGCAGTCAATCAGCAGAAGTTAAAAGCAGCTTGTAAGTGTATTTATTTCTTGTCTCAGTATTTAGCGCAGTTGTCGTTGCTAGGAAACGCTTGTTTTGTTTACTGTGTGGAGACGTGCTGAAATCGCGTTTGGTCTCGTACTGTACTTTAACTGTACCTTGTCAGTGTTGTGCACTTTGCTTGGCCATTTGTTGTGATAAACAGGAAAGTGTGTCCAGCTGAACTCAATTTGAGTTTTGTTAAACTAATTAAAAAGAAGCTTAGTTTACCGCGGAAGCGGTCGCGGCTGCGGTCGTGTG
>NW_015648644.1:15232-23351 GCF_001515625.1 Sinocyclocheilus rhinocerous | reverse complement strand
CCCATTTACCTAAATTCATTACTTCAGAGTTATGTGCCTCTAGAAGCTTGCGTTCTGCAAGTGAACGGCGTATTATTGTGCCATCTCAAAGAGGCACAAAATCACTTTCACAGACTTTTTCATTGACTGTTCCCTCCTGGTGGAATGACCTGCCCAAATCAATCCGAGCAGCTGAGTCCTTAAGGAACCATCTTCAAGAAATGACTAAAAACACATCTGTTCCACCTTTATTTGACCCTCTAACTCTAATACTTTCTATTCTATTTTAATTCTGCTTCATCAATACTTATCTTCTTTTTTTATTTAAAATGTTTTATTAAAAAAAATTTGTAAGTCGCTTTGGATAAAAGTGTCTGCTAAATGACTAAATGTAAATGTAAATGTACAGCTGTCATAAAACCTGAGAGAAAGGCTGCATTGCTAGAAACTGCTGATCAACTGAATGTGCAAGTAGGAACTATTTTAAAATGTTTTCATAAATCTTTTTAAAAAATGTCATTAGATTTTGGGCACAATACATAAAATACAGTTTGTTGTAGCCTATTTTTTATTCATTTGCATTTTCTGTATGCTTTTATTTTTGGACTAATAATAAAGTTAACTAATTGAATGTGAGAGAGTCAGTGGTAATATCAATGTGTTCCTATTGGTCAGTGTTAGAGGAGCTCAGCTTAACCTGACAGTTAGCCTGCTCTGGACCAGTTTAGTGTCCCAGCATAAGTTGCCACAGTGACTGAGCTTGAGCTATGGTAATTTTGCTTTCGGAAACCAAATCAAGTGACAATAAGTCAGAATAACTTAAATAAGCCTGGCTTATTTGGTAAACTAGTTTTATGAAACAGCCCCCAAGTGTAGTTGTGTTTGCCTATTTTGATAACAGATGCATTTTAGGCTAGGCCCACCCAATTTTCTTTGGGCCAACCCACATTGTGATTCCTGGCTACGCTAGTGATCTACAACAGCAGAAAATTCAACAAAATTCAATGGGGACAATAGCACATCAGGCAAAACATGCCATTCATACACATTATACCACCTCCCCCCCTCAAATAAATAAATAAAAATTACAAGAAACATGAAAGATCAAAATCCTCATTCAAACCCAAAAGTGACATGGTCTTTAAATAAAACATCCAAGACGCCTCTCTTTGTAAGAGTCTTTCATTATTTTCTCAGTCCCTATACATTTCAGTTGTTCAATACTATGGTTATATTCAATAAAGCGTCTGGCAACTGGAGAAGTAACATCACCTCTAAGAATGGCTGATTTATGTTCACTAATTCTAATTCTCAATGGCCTCGAAATTTTTCCAACATACATCAATGGACATGGACATTGAAGTAAGTATATTATATTATTAGTAGAACATGTGATACAAGATTTGATATGGTATGTTTTATTCGTCAATAAACATGTAAACTTTTTGCATTGTAGTATTGAAAAACATGATGTACAATTTCGACATGGAAAACAACCTTGTATATGTTTCCCTTTCAAGGGAACTTCGAACTGTGTCCTCTAGGGCAGTGTTTCCCAACCGGGGTGCCGTGTAAAAAATCCTTTTTTAATATTTTTAAATTGTTAAAATGTTCAAAAAAGCTTCTATTATATAATATCAATTTCTGATGTCGCCAATAATTAGAGATGCACCGAAATTTCGGCTGCCGAAAATTAGTTCACCGCTCAGGTTTCACTTTCACATGGTGTGACGCTCTGCGTATTATCCCGCTCTATGCGTATACCGTTCATGCTCATCGGAACAGCAAAATCCACTCCAAAACTGAGCCGACAGGAAACATCGATGTAATGCAGTATTGCTTCTGTCTGCAATAGCCCTACTGTGTTGTAACATGGTGTGGTATATGGGCAACTCTGGTAACGCTGCCCTCTCATCCCTCCTTGCCATCTAAGCCCCTTCAGGATACATCTCGCTTAAATGGCAGGGCATACGCAGCAGCAGGTCAGGCTGTCGCTTCGTTGCACACGATGGTGGTGCTTCAGGCGTACCAGGCTGATCTGCTGAAAGACCTGGATAAAGGGGAGGGCCTTTCCCCTGACAAGGTAGCTGAGCTGCGCCACACCACGGATCTTGCTCTCCGTGCTACTAAGCAGGCCGCGTCTGCTATGGGCAGATCTATGCCGCCATAGATCTGCCCATAGCAGAGGCGGCCTGCTTAGTCATATCCATGATAGTAACAGAGAGACATATGTGGGTGAACCTGGCAGATATCGGGAAGAAAGAGAAGGGCTTTCTCGACGATGCTCCGTTTTCGCCTTCCGAACTTTTTGGTACCTCCGCCGAGACGGTGGCCGAGACGAGCGGCTTTCAAAACATTCATTCCACTAAGGTCCAGGTCTGAGCCCGAACAATGCAGGGGTCCCGGCCCGTCTCGGTCTGAGGATCAGAGACGGGCACAGAAGGCTAGTGTCGCGACTCGTGCCCCTCCCCCACCTGCGGGTGGGGCTAGGAGGAATCGCGGGTCAAAGGGAGGTAGGCAAGACCTGAAGGAGGTGATCCAGATGAGGCGTTCTCAACGCTCTCGTCCGGACCAGAGTAAAACCTGAACATCTACTCACCTCCCTCGGGGAGTTTAACATCTGCCCTCATCTTCCGCTTCCTAAATTCCCCTATAACCACCATCAACTTCACCTGACCGAGGTCAGGTAGGAACCTCCTGCGCCTGCACTGCAGTCTCTTATGCTGGACCTATGATGTTTTGGTTGGTTCTGTGTCTTACATAGTAACCACCTTACTGATGGTCTGGACTCGAGGCTTCTTCAGGCTTCGCTTCTTGAACGGAGCTCACGGGAACCATGGTGGGTGAGTACGATCCATTTTAAATAAATGTAAAACGCTGGTGGTTGTGTGAATCATTCTGCTAGCCTTCTTAGCAGTGTTTCCGGGACCTGTGTGCTTCTGTCCTTGTCTAGGGTATGTCCTCGGTGAGCACCCCCTCTGATGGACTCAGAACCTGGCTATCGACTTTTACGGTGATGAACTCACTTGTCGATACTGGATCCAGACTGGATGATAGCCCTGTTTCCGGCTTCATGCTTCCTGGATCATGTGGCGTTAGGCTTCTGTGGGAGCCTTCTTGGTCATCAGGTCCCCGGTACAGCACGGCAATTCTGGGATCTGCGGGTCCTTCCTTCTGATGAGTTCTCCGGAGTGTATGCTTTGTGAGATGCCCCCATCCTGGACGTCCGGGCTGGGCTTATGCCTCTTAGGCTGCCCTGACTGGGACCCCATATCCATGTTCGCCCCGAGGGGCTTCCTGTGTCAGGATATCCTTTCTCGGAATGGAGCTCCTCTTGCTGAGGCGTCGAGCGGCTTTACTCCACTCTGCAGTCCGCTAGTTGCGTCATACTGCCATCATGGTGAGTCAGTCACCCCTCTGTGAAGTGGGTCTGAGTACACTGGGTTCCCTGAGGTATGAGTGGGCGGCGTTTCTGGGTTCCCTCTTGAGCTCCGTGGCAGTGACATCAGGTAGTTGGGCCGCTTGCTGCTTCCCTGATAAGCTGCCACTATCGCCAGGCAGTGCTCCCCTCACTTCAGAGGGTTGTCCTGAGTTGGCTTAGGCCCTGGTACTCGCCTTGGGCTCCACTCAACTAATATGTCTCTATTGATAAATTTCTGAGCGGGTAGAGAGCACGAGGCTGGATTGGGGTTACAATGCCTTTAATCTAGTCAGCATCGCTCCCCTCACTATAGAGGGTTATTTATTAGCATGCTGCTTCCTTCCGAGCGTTCCAGTTCCCTCCCCTGCAATCATCCAAGTCTAACTAAGGCAGTGATACATTGTAGTTTATATACATTTAGGGGGCAGTGCTTAGAAATGGAGACAAAGTAACAATAAGAGAACAGGAACAGACAGGAACCTCTTGCTACACTTTGCTTAAGATAATCATTTGTCTGATGTAATTTACCTTAAATGCTAAATACAATGTACTTCACCTTAGTTTTTCATGTGATGCTATGTCAGAACATAGGGTCAGCATATTTTAAACAGATTCTTAAATTTGTAATCCCACAGCACGCTACCCCTTTTCTGAATTTGGAGTTCTCCTCTCACGTGGAGAGTTGAGTTCTCTGTTTCCTAGAGCACCTGGAACCAGCAACATCAGGCGAACTAGACCCTTCCTCTGCCTCCCTGATACGCTGAGTTTTTTGGTTAAGCTTGCAGTACGCTTACCCTTCAGGATTTCTACGAACATGCTGTAGGTCGAGCCCCCTCTCGGCTGAGAGCTGGGTGTTATGCTCCCTCAGCTAGGTAACTTACTACTAGCCAGACCAGCATTATGATCATGAGGATGAGTTGGTGACTTCTCAGACGTATTGTTCTGTGGGATGCGCCATTTCCATCTATGGCGCTATGTGTATGTTATGGACTGCTCCCTCAGAGTGCCACGGTCACATAAGGTCTCTAGATCTGTCTGGTAAACTGGTAATCTGTCTGTCTCTAGGGCCCCTTAGCAACGGTATCTTTAAAATCCATGTCATGGTAAGTGCCCACGTGAAGTCCCTGTGCACTTCCTAAAATCCACGCTGTGGTAAGTTCGCACATCAAGCATTTTGCGTTCTTTCTAAAAATCTTGTATGGTAGGGGTTACGCGCTGTGGCTTCATGCCCTTTCTTTGAGTCGGTAAGGCCCCGGTTCCACCTTGGGCACCACTCTACCTATGTATCCTCAGGATACCTACTTTAACAGGGTGTTGCTACTAGGGGTCTGTTGAGACAGTTCCTTCAGCAAGCTCATGCAGAGCAAGCGGTAGCCTCCTGGGTGACAGGCCAAAACCTAGTATGATTCTAGGCACTTGGTCGTATCCCCTTAAAGGAATCTCTTCCTGTCCTGATTCCAAGCCTTGAGCTCTACCAGGAGTCTGGCCCTAACAGGTAAGTTTTTTGGGGTATGTAGCCTAGGCCTTTGGCCATAGGGGATAATGTCACGGACAGCCGTCTAACGGTCGAGAAAAGGGGCTTTAACGCAAATAAATGTGGTGTCACATGGCAGAATTAGCCTATAGGCAGTGTCCGTGTTCACGGTGTTGCTCACGTTAAAGCACCGTTTCCCTGTAGATCAAAAGCGCATTAAATCATATTCATATTATTAAATTGCATCTAAAATTATTTTATATTTGGTAAGAAAAAGACAAGTTACCTCTCAAACATACTTATCTTAATTTGATGTTCCTTTAGTAGCCTACGTTTATGTTATTTTTTACAGTGCACTGCTCAGTTTATATAGCCGGTAGTCCGTGACCACCATACCCCCGTGATATTACTATGCCAAGCACATTTTGTTTTACGTGGATATTGGAATGCGAAGTACAACATTTTAAATGATTCGTTTTGACTTGTTAGTAGCTTCTTATATTTTTTTATTCTTGTTTTGTTCTGAGTTCTGTTCTACCGTTAAATTTAAAGTATTTGTTGTGGAGTGAGGGAATTAAAATGCATGGTTTTCAATGTTTGGCTGACTATATTTTATTATGACAATGAACAGGCTGCATTGTCGAGTTAGTAATGCTTAACTGCGCGAGTGAGGCACCGGCACGATCACTTGTTTTTTTGGGGGTTTTTTTCCTTATAAAAGTGGAAACAACTTACACCATCTCTACACCGGACGCAAGCGGCGCGGCAACTGTCGCGTCCGGTGTAGACACGGTGTTACTATACTCCTTCAGTCAGTAACCGGGAGCTTATGACAAATTTGATTGATGACTTTGACCTTTGACCCATAATTATATCCATATGCGACCTCTGACATCATAATAATTTCCATATGCGAAAATCGGCGCGCGTGAAATTCAGCCGTCAACCTTTGAGCTCCAGGGATGACATATGATGTTTGTACAGCTGTATGTAAGTGTCCAGCGGATGACAAAACCATAAATTAAGTACTAGGAATGTTTTTGAAGATTTTATGGTCCGTTCCCACATCCGGACTCATGTGCGGACTCATCTGGGGTCTGCGTGTCCATGGTATCAGGTTGCTGTGTGTTATGCTCTCTCTCTCTCTCTCTCTCTCTCTCTCTCTCACTCTCTCTATGGGGAGCTGTGATTAAAAACAAGCATGTGTTGATGAACAATAAATAAACAATTTTAACAGATCGTGAGATCGTATCACAATATGTGTGTGTACTCGTACAATATAATACTGAATAAAAAGACTCTCAGCATATGAATGAACTGAAAAATAAATCAATAAAAAATATAAATTGCCTTACATTTTTCAGGGAGAGAAAGTCTTCCTCGTGCAAGCATCACGATTCTTCAAACTCTCCAATACTAAAATTGGTCATGTATAAATTTTAAATCAGTATCGCTCTCTCACCATCTCTCTCCCCCCTCCGCCTGTGTGCTCATAGCTGTCTGTGTGTCGCGCCCCCACCGCTCATGTCATTTCGGCCCGCTGCGAGTTGTGAAAGGGAGGTGGGGGTCCACGATGGATCTGCTTGAAAAAAAACAAAAAAGTTACCCCTCTATTTTTTTAGGTGTCTATCCAGATGCATGCCGAGAGACAGGCCTTTTGCTACACAGGGCGAACTAATCCCTTTAAGATGTTTATGTGAACGAGTCGTTAATCTAGCCGTGACGATGAAAAAATATTGTCTTCTGTCACGGCTGTTATGCTCTCTCTCTCTCTTTCGGTCTCTCTCTCTCTCACACACACACACACACACACACTGTACACCTATCATCACATACACACACACACACGTTTGCTTAGCTATCTAAATGGGGACATTACACAGACTCCTGTTGTTTTTTTATCTACAGATAATTATTCATTTTACAACCTAACACTAACCCATCGCAGAAAACGTTACATCTTACAAAATAAATAAATAATTTATATGATTTATAAGTAATTTTCTCATGGGGTTCAATAAAATGGCCCATGCAATGTCAGAAATGTTCATGCTCCTCTCTCGGTCACTTGGCCACTGCAGTTTAGGATAAACAAGTACACCAACACAACATTCAAACGTCCGAATATTATTATTATCTTCTTTTAAATGAAAATATATGAATTAGGCGATCGCATATGATATAAAGCAAAGCAAAACATTTACATTAGTTTAGTCATCGCTAAAAATGTAAAAACGTCATACATTTTACCAGGATCGGGAAAAAAATATGTATTTTAACAGGTCAAACGATAAGGACTATTGGAGGCACGGACATGTCCGGTCATGTTTATGGAGACTTTACATAGACAATTTAATTCAATTCACATTAATTTCTTATAACTTTTTTCACAAAAGAAATTGTTGCAATGCAGTTTCACAGAAAATTAAAGATTCTACATTATATTTAGAACCCGTTATATTCATATTTACATTATATTAATGAATTTTATACTCTATCACCCCTAAACCTAAACTTTCTGCATTTTTATATTTTCATAAACATCATTTAATATAATGTATAATGTAAAAAGCTGTTATGTTCATGGGTGTAAATTTTGCACAGGTCAATCATTTTGAGTAATAATATAAATCTGGTTTACGGGGACACTCCATAGACATAATGACTTTTACTGTACACACTGTACACCTACCATCACACAAGAATTCTGCATACATACATGCAACCATGCTTGGGACGGCCCACATAAACGAGCAAAAATGCTTTACATGTCTTGAAATAATAATTTCTGAACATTAAACATTGACTATCAGTATTTATTCACCTGTTTCTCGTTGTTTCTCATTAAAATTCATTAAAGTAAATTACATCGTTAATGTCATAGAAATAGCACATTGTAATGAAGTGTCACAACGTCCCCCATCCGCGCAACTGGAATATAAAACTGGTTAGTTTAACTAAACTAAAATCTAACTGATAAACTAAAACTAAAATCTAATCTGATAAATAACACGTTGGGGATTAAAATAATAGCAGATTTGTCTAATTTTAAATGAAAAATTTACTTAAGCCAGAATTAAAATTATACTATGGTAAAATAAATGTTCAGCGATATCTTCAAAAGATTTTTGAATTTTGGCGCACTTTTTTCTCTATATAATGTTGATATGGTAACTAATACATACTGTAAATATTGTTATGCTAATGTCTGGAAATATTCAAACCACGTGTGTTACAACTAACCC
>NW_015648644.1:14541-15040 GCF_001515625.1 Sinocyclocheilus rhinocerous | reverse complement strand
TGATGGGCTGCCCCACTAGCTGAATACCTTTGTCATTGTGGTCAAACATGCCACGAGTGTTCGCAGGAAAACATGAACAAAAATACAGTATACGATAATTAAAGGAAAGTCCTTCTACAAGAGAGTGTTTAAACTGAGATTGCGATGTATTTTAGAGCTGCTTCTGGTCTGTCTACAAAGCGGACACACACACACACACACATTACAGGCTAAAAGAGACTTATCCCCATTTTAAAGAATATGTCCGTTACTAAAGCAAATCATTCATTTTAAACAACTATTCAACATTTATTTAAGCTTATTGAACTTATAAAACACATCGTAGTAACAAACATTTTACTAAAGCAAAGCAAATCATTTATCATACATTTTAATCATGTATTCAACATTTATTTATGTTTATTGAACTTATAAAACACATTTTAAACAAGCATTTTAAACGAAAATTTTAGTTTTTCACTAACTACGCATAAACGTCGTTTTCGCAAAAACACAAACA
>NW_015648644.1:9982-14478 GCF_001515625.1 Sinocyclocheilus rhinocerous | reverse complement strand
CACACACACACACACACACAGACACACGCACACACACACACACACACGCACACACACACACACATACACACACACACACACACGTACACACGCACACGCCTTGGTTTTTCTTTCTGGGGACACTCCATAGGTGTAATGATTTTGTACTGTACAAACACCTACACATCACACAAAAATTTCTGCACATACTTACATTTTTTATGTAATATTGTTTGTAAGCAATCTTAATTATGAGGACTCAAAACTCAGAAATTTCATCATAAACCAAATTTACGTTGATATATCAGAGTATTTATACAAATTTGTATCCTGATAAGTCATATAAACAAGCACACACATACATAAACATTTCGCGCTAAAGAGAGTCTTATCTCTATTTTAAATAATAAAATATATGACATCATAATAACATGTTACTGAAGCAAAATTATACATTTAAACATGTATTCAACATTTATTTAAGCATATTGAACTTATTAAACACACTATACTCTTCTTTTAAAGAAGATGGTAGCAAATAAAACTGTAATTATATATAACACGCTGTATAAAATAAACATTTAATATAATTTTAGGTCACAATAAATATGAAAAATGATGCCTTACATTTTTTAGAGTGCTAAGATGTCCAAATATGAATGAGTGATTTACAAAAATACATTTAGTTTAATTTGAATCGTAAACAAAATCTCGCAGGTCCTCTAGGGGTATTCTCCTATGTGAAACTGATGGACTGCTTCACCCCCCTCACAGTGAGGGAGGAGTTCCAGACCGCATGATCAAAGTAAATGGGCTACATCTATTTAAAAGCATAACATTAATGTAAAGTTTAAATAAGCAGTATCCCTACTACATCTGATGTCCGGCGGTTCTTAAATTTAAACTAAAGTATAATTTATATTAGATTTATTTTACATCAAACACTTTAGATTCTTTGAAGATTATGCTTAAAATAAGAAACTTTTAAAGTTTTAATCCCCTCACACACACACACACACACACACACACACATGATGAAACATGTTGCGGTATCTTTAAAAATAAAACGGAAAATATTTCTCTTGTTCTAAACGGATGCGAAGGAGCTTGTGTGTTTGCTTGCCACCTCAAACAGCGTCTCAAATATTTAGATTAAGTTAATGTATCTTTTAGAAAAATATTTTCAGAGAAAGACCCTCGATTGTATTCAGTCATTAAAGATGGTTCGGGCAGATAGGTCTGTGCCTCTGTGGACCCAAGCATCCTGTTTCACATGTGTAATTCGAGAACTGAGCCCTTTACTACCATTAGGCTATGTTGTGCTTCATTTAAAAAGTGTGTGTAAACACAAATGGTGTTTTCACATATGGAGCAAATCTAGCCGTGAAATCGTAATTATTTGACTTTTGCTATGGTCGTAAACTTTACACAGGCACAGATAGGAAGAGACATTTTGCAGGGCCTCTGTAGCTGCTCAAAAAATACCTCTATTTAAAAGCAAAAAGTTTATTTTTAAAAGTAAAAAATTATCACCTATACATCTAACGGCTGTAGTTATTTTTTATATATTTTATGTTAAAAGTATCTTTACTATCCATATCATCTATCGTTTAAATATTTCAAAAACCATATTATATAAAGCATAACATTAATGTAAAGTTTAAATAAGCAGTATCCCTACTACATCTGATGTCCGGCGGTTCTTAAATTTAAACTAAAGTATAATTTATATTAGATTTATTTTACATCAAACACTTTAGATTCTTTGAAGATTATGCTTAAAATAAGAAACTTTTAAAGTTTTAATCCCCTCACACACACACACACACACACACACACGATGAGACATGTTGCCAAAGTTTTTCTGTATGTTTAAAAATAAAACGAAAAATATTTATCTTGTTTGAAAAGTGTGTGTAAACACAAATGGTGTTTTCACATATGGAGCAAATCTAGCCGTGAAATCGTCATTATTTGACTATTGCTATGGTTGTAAACTGTACACAGGCACAGATAGGAAGAGACATTTTGCAGGGCCTCTGTAGCTGCTCAAAAAATACCTCTATTTAAAAGCAAAAAGTTTATTTTTAAAAGTAAAAAATTATCACCTATACATCTAACGACAGTGATTATATTTTATATATTTTATGTTAAATATATATTTACTATCCATATCATCTATCATTTAAATATTTCAAAATCCATATTCTATTCTTTATTTAAAAAACTATATTTAAAATATTGCCATATTATTAAATTATGTTAATTATTCGAACTAACAGTTGACATGCTACATTATCCACCATCACCCTTACAAACATAACATTTCAAACATGTACTAAAGTCAGCGCATTTGGAAACAAAGACGAATTTCTCAAGGCGAATACATACCTTCACTCTAGGGGTCAAACAACTAAAAACAAGTCAAGAATCTTGGTGTGATTCTGGAGTCAGGGTCATTTAATTTTTTTTTACAAAGATGTTAAATTTAACACGTGTAACTAATACCTCATTCAAACGCTACAGACTTCTAGGTCCTGGAACTACAAATCCCAGCATAAACCTCAGACTTCAAACACGGGGGCAATACCCCAGAATACTCATACATGGCAGCGCTCAGATACCCTATATAAAAAGACTGGCATCTCCGCACTATTTGTGAAGTATACGTTTAACAAAGTCAACGATTTGAGAAGGAAGAGGATGGGGTCGGCTTGACTGCTGCTGGTGATTTTATTCCGCTTCAAACAAATAAACAGAATGTCGCGCTACCTGCGCTCAATATAGCACAATTGCATATGCGAAATCACAGGGCTCTCCAGAGCAGGCACTCGTCTCCCAACTCTCTCTCCCGCTGCAGACCTCGCTGAACCACGTCCCCCTTGCCACATACCCCCACCGCCTGACACAGGCCGGGGAGCCGTCCGGCCTGCAGCCCCCCATTCCTGGAGAGAAAGTCGGCCACATCCATCTGTACACCCGGTCTGTGGACCACCTGGAACTTAAAAGGCTGTAACGTTCCCGGGTTTCGGCACCAGTGTAACAAAGTCAATGACTTGAGAAGGAAGAGGACGGGGTCGGCTTGACTGCTGCTGGTAATTTTATTCGGCTTCAAACAAATAAACAGAACGTCGCGCTACCAGCGCTCAATATAGCACAATTGCACATGCACAATCACAGGGCTCTCCAGAGCAGGCACAGTCTCCACACCAGTCAGCAGTCGGTCTCTCTCTACCTGCCAGCTCACTCCCGGGCCTCTTTATGCGGTCTCTTCACGCCAATTACTGGAACAAGACACAGGTGTTTGTCATTTGCATTTGACCCACTTAATCACCGCTCGTCTCCCAACTCTCTCTCCCGCTGCAGACCTCGCTGAACCACGTCCCCCTTGCCACATACCCCCACCGCCTGACACAGGCCGGGGAGCCGTCCGGCCTGCAGCCCCCCATTCCTGGAGAGAAAGTCGGCCACATCCATCTGTACACCCGGTCTGTGGACCACCTGGAACTTAAAAGGCTGTAACGCCAGATACCAACGAGTGATCTGCACGTTGGTATCCTCTTCATGCGGTGGAGCCACTGCAGAGGGGCGTGGTCTGAACAGAGAGTGAATTCCCGTCCCAAGAGTTAATATCGGAGGGTGAGGACAGCCCACCTGATGGCCAAACACTCCTTCTCTATGGTGCTGTACTTAGTCTCTCTCTTCGAGAGCTTGCGACTAATGTACAGCACCGGCCGCTCCTCATGCACAGATATACCGTGACGAGATCCTGAGGCCCATTTTTGTGCCATTCATCCACGACCATCACCTCATGTTGCAGCATGATAATGCACGGCCCCATGTTGCAAGGATCTGTACACAATTCCTGGAAGCTGAAAACATTCCAGTTCTTGCATGGCCAGCATACTCACCGGACATGTCACCCATTGAGCATGTTTGGGATGCTCTGGATCGGCGTATACGACAGTAAACTCGGATGCCAAAGCAGTAGATTTTACTGTAGATGGCAGTAAAGTTGATGTGCCCGGCTCCTATCTGTTCAAACCACCTCATAATCGAGATCTCCAACTTGCCATGTGACCTCAAACGGTCCTTGCCACTTTGCAAGTAGTTTAGAACTCGAAGTTGGGAGTAATACAAGTACTTTCTCTCCTGGTGCAAATTTTCGTAAGCGGGTTCCCCTGTTGTACAGCCGGCTTTGTTTGTCCTGGGCCTGTAACAAATTCTCCATAGATAGCTGCCCCAAAGTGTGGAGCTTTGTTCTCAGGTCCATTACATATTGAATTTCATTCTTACTTTGAGAAGGTCCGTCCTCCCAAGTTTCTTTCAGGACGTCTAAAACCCCCCGGGGCTGACGTCCATAAAGAAGCTCGAATGGGGAATACCCCGTGGAGGCTTGCGGGAAATCCCGCACAGCAAACAAGAGGGGTTCCAGCCATTTATCCCAATTTTTGTCTTCCTCGTGAATGAACTTCCGAATCATGGTTTTCAAAGTGCGATTAAATCGTTCCACCAGC
>NW_015648644.1:0-7766 GCF_001515625.1 Sinocyclocheilus rhinocerous | reverse complement strand
GCATTTACTTTGCGGTAATCCACACAGAGCCGTCCGTTTTCGGAACCAAAACTATCGGGCTCGCTCAATCACTGTTGGATTCTTCTATTACCCCCATTTCGAGCATTGCTTCTAACTCTGTCTGAACCACTCTTTTCTTGTGTTCAGGCAAACGATACGGCCGACTGCGCACTACTACGCCTGGCTCGGTCTCAATATGGTGCTGAATGAGATCCGTTCGACCAGGTAGTGGCGAGAACACATCGGCAAACTCTGCCTGCAACTTGGCCACATCAGTGAGCTGGGAGGGCGAGAGATGATCCCCTCCCGGGGCCAGAGCGAGAGATTGAGATTTAGTGCTCACCTCTGGCCCGAGATCATCTTCTCCACTCACTACCGTCGCCAGCATCACTGACTCCGCCTCGCTCCATTTTTTCAGGAGGTTGAGGTGGTAAATTTGACGTGCCTCGCTCCTATCTGTTCGAACCACCTCATAATCGAGATCTCCAACTTGCCGTGTGACCTCAAACGACCCTTGCCACTTTGCAAGTAATTTAGAACTCGAAGTTGGGAGTAATACAAGTACTTTCTCTCCCGGTGCAAATTTTCGTAAGCGGGTTCCCCTGTTGTACAGCCGGCTTTGTTTGTCCTGGGCCTGTCCATAGATAGCCGCCCCAAAGTGTGGAGTTTTGTTCTCAGGTCCATTACATATTGAATTTCATTCTTACTTTGAGAAGGTCCGTCCTCCCAAGTTTCTTTCAGGACGTCTAAAACCCCCCGGGGCTGACGTCCATAAAGAAGCTCGAATGGGGAATACCCCGTGGAGGCTTGCGGGAAATCCCGCACAGCAAACAAGAGGGGTTCCAGCCATTTATCCCAATTTTTGTCTTGCTCGTGAATGAACTTCCGAATCATGGTTTTCAAAGTGCGATTAAATCGTTCCACCAGCCCGTCCGTTTGTGGGTGATAGACACTGGTGCGAATTGACTTAATGCCCAATAATTCGTATAGTTCGCGTAATGTACGTGGCATAAACGCCGTGCCTTGGTCAGTGAGGATCTCTTTCGGGATCCCCACTAGGGAGATTAATTGAAACAGTGCGTCCGCAACACTCTTAGCGGAAATGCTGCGGAGCGCCACTGCATCAGGATATCGTGTTGCATAGTCTACCAGCACTAATGCAAAACGATGCCCTCTTGCGGATCGCTCTAATGGCCCGATGAGGTCCATCCCAATTCTTTCGAAGGGGACCAGCATTAACGGTAGAGGGCGCAATGGCGTCAGGATATCGTGTTGCATAGTCTACCAGCACTAATGCAAAACGATGCCCTCTTGCGGATCGCTCTAATGGCCCGATGAGGTCCATCCCAATTCTTTCGAAGGGGACCTGCATTAACGGTAGGGGGCGCAATGGCGCTTTTGGGGAGGCCGGTGGATTTACCAGCTGACATTCACGACAAGACGCGCACCACCTGCGCACGTTCTCGTGAATGCCCGGCCAAAAGAAACTGGCCATGAGACGATTTAGTGTTGTTGTTTGACCTACATGTCCAGCCATGGGATTAGAATGAGCCGCCTGGAAAAGCATTTCCCGACGCCTTTTTGGTACTAACAGCTGTGTTGTATCTTCCTTTGTCTGAGCGTCTTGGGTCACTCGATACAACCGGTCTTTTATAATTGCAAAATATGGATAGGAAAGCGGACGAGCAGGTTGGAGAGGTTGACTGTTGATATAACGGACCTGTTCAAAAGCATGTTTCAATGACTCTTCCTGAGACTGTTCCACAGGAAAATCATCGCGTCCTGAGAGGATCAGCCTCTCGCTTTCACTCTGTTCCCCTGGTACAGATCTCGGTGGTCCCAGTTCAGCCTCTCCCACCTGCACGAGTGCCCCCCTTCCCTGCTTTTTCTTTTCCCAAGAGACATCCGCACACAAGCATCCCAATAATTCCTTAAAAGCAGGCCAATTCGTACCCAGAATTAGCGGATGTCGGAGGTGCGGGTTAACTGCGACCTCCACACTATGATTTTATCCCCGAAATTGAATAACAGCGGACATTAAAGGATATTCCACCACGTCCCCGTGCACACACCGTACCTGAACCAAGCGGCCTGTATCCAATACCTCGGATTGAATGAGGCTTTGATGGATAGAGGTTTGGTTACATCCCAAATCCACCAGAGCCTGATAGGTACCCCACTTAATACTCACAGGTATTTGGTACCAGCCAGCCTGACCGGGGGCAGCCTGCGGGGCATCCGGGACCCGGCTCATTGTCCCCACCTCCATCATTGGACATCTGTCAATAAAATGGTCCGGGTCCCCGCAACGCCAACAGGCCGGCCCAGACCTTCCCGCCGCCCTAGTGGCAGGGAGTGGGTCAAATGATTGGCGTGGAGAGAGCGGGGAACCAGATGCGGCATCGGTCCCAGCCGTGGTCAGCCCCGCCCCCCTGGGCGGTGCTCTCGGGCCAGTAGCATACTCCACCCTCGGGGCGGGACTCGCGGAGGACCTGGAGGACGGGACCTGAGAAGAGGGACAGGTCGAGAGGCAGAGTGAGATGGAGAAAATAAAGGGGAAGAGAGAGAGACAGCTGGAAGGGATTCGCCGACCCCAGGGCACGCCACCATCTGATCCTCCGCCAATTGGATGGCTGAGTCCAGCGACGTCGGTCGGTGGCACTGGACCCACTCTGCCATCTTCTTTGGCATCCGAGTGATGAACTGCTCCAGTACCACATGGTCGATGATGTGCTCGACGTCGCTTCCCTCAGCCAGTAGCCACTTGCGGCATGAGTCCCGGAACCGTTGGGCCAGCACAAAGGGTCGGCCGCTCTCGCCCAGGTCCAACGAACGGAATCGCTGGCGATGTTGCTCCGGGCTTCGGCCGATCCGCTGGATGATGGCCCTTTTGAGGTCGTCAAAGACCAGGAGGTTCCATACGGGCAGTTGCTGAGCAGCCACCTGCGCTTCCCCCGATAACAGGGGTATCAGGCACAACGGCCATTGCTCTCGTGGCCACCCACTGGCTTCCGCTGTTTTCTTGAACAGATCCAGGAAGGCTTCGGGGTCATCCTGAGCCCCCATCTTGTTCAGCGGCAGGTGGGGAGCCATCCAGCTCCGGAACCTCTCGCGGTCCTCCTGTTGTGCCTGGATGATGGCCTGGAAGCGTCGCTCCTGATCAGTCCGCATGTCCAGTAACGCTTGATGTTGCTCTTGATGGAGGACCGCAAGGGATGAAATGACATCCGCAAATGGCGTACTTGATGGAGTTTGCATGACTCTCCTGCTTCCTTCCCGGGTTTCGGCACCAGTGTAACAAAGTCAACGATTTGAGAAGGAAGAGGACGGGCAGCTCATTCCCGGGCCTCTTTATGCGGTCTCTCCACGCCAATTACTGGAACAAGACACAGGTGTTTGTCATTTACATTTGACCCACTTACTCACCGCTCGTCTCCCACTCTCTCCCGCTGCAGACCTCGCTGAACCACGCCCCCTCGCCACAATACGGTCCGTCCCTGTTGCGATGTTGAAAGAGATGGGTCTTTAATCTAGTTTTAAACTGCAAGAGTGTGTCTGCCTCCCGAACAATGTTAAGTAGGTTATTCCAGAGTTTGGGCGCTAATAGGAAAAGGATCTGCCGCCTGCAGTAGATTTTGATATTCTAGGTATTATCAAATGGCCAGAGTTTTGAGAACGCAGCGGACGTGGAGGACTATAATGTAACAAGAGCTCGTTCAAATACTGAGGTGCTAAACCATTCAGGGCTTTATAAGTAATTAGCAAGGTTTTAAAATCTATACAATGTTTAATAGGTAGCCAGTGCAGTGTTAACAGAACCAGGATAATATGGTCATACTTCCTGGTTCTAGTAAAAACTCTAGCTGCTGCATTTTGGACCAGCTAGAGTTTGTTTATTAAGCGTGCAGAACAACCACCCAATAAAGCATTACAATAAAAGGAGTCCGGCTTTTAGTTTTGTTCCAGGAAACAGGTACGACTGTAACTGTGCGTTGTCATGTCTCACTGTTCATCTTTAAGAAAACATGAGGCCAGCAGCTTTTAACATCTCTTAATTCTCTTAATTTTTCACATTGTAAATGTTTGTTTAGCTTAAATATTAGTCAGTTACAAAAGTGTTTTGTTTCTTTTAATAAAATATTCCATTGAATGTCACTAAGACAAATTCTGTAACAGTAATAAATGAATATAAACTTTCAAATCTTTATAGAGGCAATAAGAACAATATGGTCTAACAACACTTGTTTTAAGTCGTTCACGCACCAGGCTTAAGTATACCTAAAATTGCTAGATATCTTGACTTTATCCTAATGTTTAAAAGCGCTACTGCGCTAGGCCTCGTCATACCGTTGTGAGATAAAAACCGCAAAGTTTTTCATGGGGTTACACTTTGAAACCAGAACGATTTTATAGGTTTCCATGATTTTATATGGAATTTCCAATTTCATATGGAAATTCGATGAGATGGCGCCGACGATGATGGCTGCCTCTGTGGCGTGCTCCGCAGTTGTTTTTATGTTTTTGTTAGTTTGTCCTGTCTTTAGTTGTATCCCTGAAATCAGTTTCACCAGACACGAATTGCTGGACATTCGACTCTTATTTCCCTATCTACTCGTAATTGCTAGGCCTTGCGCTTTGTTTCCTAGTTTTCGCTGTCATGTTAGAGGACAATATTTCTGTTTGATTAAATAAAATATCGCTTTAACCCTTTGTCTTCCTTGCTTTAACCATTTCTTAATAATTCTCTTCCATCCGCTCGTTTTCTATTTATTAAATTGATTAAAAAACAGTGTACAAGCATAGTTTGCAAGAACAACCGGCGATAGTTTAAGATATATTATATAATATCTAATAATAATATATAATAATCCATTTTGCTTGCTGTCAGCGCACATGCACGCTAAACAGACGGATAACAATAATTCACAAATATGTATTTTGCTAAAATATTCGTTGATGTTAGATTGTAAAGTTCTAATGCTATCTGTT
The DNA here is from genome assembly GCF_001515625.1 of Sinocyclocheilus rhinocerous. Lineage (NCBI taxonomy): Eukaryota > Metazoa > Chordata > Actinopteri > Cypriniformes > Cyprinidae > Sinocyclocheilus > Sinocyclocheilus rhinocerous. The sequence goes on along the minus strand of NW_015648644.1, from coordinate 2,777 downwards.
CTAACTATAAAAGCTGTCATAAAACCAGAGAAAAGGGCTGTGGGCTATGATAGTATATGAGAGAGTCAGCGGTAATATCATTGCATTCCTATTGTTCAGTGTTAGAGGAGTTCAGCTTAGTTAGGACCAGCTTGGACCAGGTTAGCTTCGCTGAATGTGATTCTCACTGAATCACATCCTTGGTTGTTTGACACACCCCAATCAGAATTTGGTATTTAAATAAGGTTTAGGGTTTCTACATTGTTTTCTACATTGTAACGATGGCCACCCCTCCTCCAAACACTCCTGAAACAAGAGCGATGTGTGTAAAACCTCCGAGAAGTTCTGTTGAAACGGGTGAAGATACGCACCGAGAAAGACGTGGTCCGGCAAAGATTGGCCGTGAATATGAAGATTTTATGAAGCAAGATTTCTCTGTGTCTGATGAACGCGTGGGAAGATTTGTGTTTGACAAGACGCGGCAGACTGTGAAACTCTACGTTTTGGAATCTTACGAGGAATATGCATCCGAATGTAACCACCAGCTTTTGACCGCCGTAGACTGGGCATACTTTTACAATCAAATTAGGAGAGAATTTAATTACGGTGGGAAAATGTGGTACTTTTTCCAGTGGGACGGTGCCACACAGGGAATGAGGTACCGTGCTACCATGCCGTCAGAAAACATTTCAATATCAGTATGTTGGAACAAAACGCTTCATGACCAAAATTATCTTATGCTGGTAAATAAACGTCGGGAGGACGAGTCTGACTCTAAGTATGATCGTGACTGGCCTATCCCAGAGGACAACCCTTTCGAATGCTGCAAAACGAGTCTATATTTTGAGCAGAGCGACGTACCTGTGTTAAACACCATTTTCTCAACAATAAACGAACTGTTTTAGTCAAGTTAAATGATCGTGTCTGTGTATTCAGTATAATTATGTATCCGGTATAACAAACCTGAACAACAGGTGTTCCTGAATTGTACCTGAAACAATTTGCCAACGACTTAATAATTATTTTAAATGACCGAATTTGCCAACGTCTTAATAATTATTTTAAATGACAGAGTTACCTCGTAATCTTTAATCGAAATATCTTCCGGTGAAAAACGAAATTTCTTTGGTGGCATATGCGAGGCTAGGTCAATCCCTAACCAGGGCCCCTTCACCCTCCTCCGCTTTTGAGTGCAACGCCCCCATATCAACGACCAGCCAACGGACGAAAAAAGACCTCTCCCCCCAACAATTTATTTCGCTCGAATGTACGACACTATACAAAAGATCCGTCACTACTTCCTCATGACTACAGCTACTACATAGCTGTAAGCGAACAGCGGACGTTCTCATAAATGCTGCAGTTATTGCCTACTTTTCCTAGATCTGCGAACCATGTTGGATAAATCTTATTGATCAAAACGTTATCTACACAGACCGACAGAATCGGCTTCAACAATCCAATTTGTCTGATCCTGACGCAATTTTTCCAGAAATTCAACCAGAAATTCAAAGCGTTGTGGCCTGGACCATCGTGGATTAAAACAGTCAATCCAGATTCAAGGAAACAGCTACAACATTATCGATTAGGAGACAACATTTGCGAACGAACCGAATTCTGAAAAAGATGTCTGACAGGAGTTCTGGCGCTGCTGCAGATGAGCAAGTGGAGCGCTTCTGCGCCGCGAGGAAAACGTTTCCTGGAAAAGACATCGCAAACTCTGAATTTAAACAGCATTACAGAGACCAAATAATTGATCTGATGCGCACGGTCATCGATCATGCATGCGATCCGAATCATGATCGTACGGGGGATTCTAAGCGTGAAACAAATCTCAAAAAGGAAATGGACGTTGTAAGAAGCCTGAAAAATAATCCATGGCCCGATTTGACGAGCTTGTATATGACCGGCAAAGAGCCAATCTGTGTAACTATCAGAAAAATTCTGGATGTGATGTCTGAATGTAGCGAAGAGATGTACATTGATGAGGTTCTCTGTCTGTGTACGTGTGTAACGGATTTATGTGTAATGCTTGTTCAAATATATTATGGTTCCGTGATATGTGAAATTATTGAAGCGCTAGTCAATTTCATATTACACAAAAACATGTTGGCATGCAGAGATTTTCTTTTCTGGCTCGATAAACTGTAATGTCATCATTATTTTTGTAATAACAATTTGATCATTTTCTTCACATAATAAAAGGTAAATAAAAGGTTGAATCACTCGTTATCCTTTTCTCAGAGTTCAATTTTTGGATTTAGCATACGCCTTTGTCCGAAGCGACTCACAAATGAGCAATTTTACAAATATATGTTTTAATCAATGTAATAAATAGAAAACGAGCGGACGGAAGGGAATTATTAAGAAATGGTTAAAGTAAGGAAGACGAAGGGTTAAAGCGATATTTTATTAAACCAAACAGAAATATTGTCCTCTAATATGACAGCGAAAACTAGGAAACAAAGCGCAAGGCCTAGCAATTATGAGTAGATAGGGAAATAAGAGTGGTGAAACTGCGGTAAACAAATTCAAACAGAAAGAACGAACAAAATTATGGAAACATATAAAATCGTTCTGGTTTCATAGTGTAACCCCATTAAAAACTTTGCGGTTTATATCTCACAACGCTGTGACGGGGCCTAGCGCGGTAGCGCTTTTAAACACTAGGATAAAGTCAAGATATCTAGCAATTTTAGGTATACTTACGCCTGGTGCGTGAAAGACTTAGAACAAGTGTTGTTAGACCATAGTGTTCTTATTGCCTCTATAAAGATTTGAACGTTTATATTCATTTA
>NW_015648643.1:0-832 GCF_001515625.1 Sinocyclocheilus rhinocerous | reverse complement strand
CGCCCTCAACCCCAGTACGTCCCTGGACAGTGGGTCTGGTTGTCCACCAGAGATCTACGTCTCAGACTTCCATGTAGAAAACTCAGTCCTAGGTATGTGGGTCCTTTCCAGATTCTAAGACAAATTACACCATTTTAATTTCGTTTAGACTTGCCTGCTAATTACCGTATTTCTCCCACATTTCATGTATCTCTGCTGAAACCTGCTGATGGTCCGAGAGGAGAGCCGGAGGAGGGAGCCGAGGCCCATAAACCCCCACCCATCCTGGTCGACGGCAAAGAGGCGTACCAAGTTCGAGAGCTGCTCGATTCCAGGCGCCGGGGTAGAGTACTCCAGTATTTGGTTGACTGGGAGGGGTACGGCCCGGAGGAGCGATCCTGGGTCACGTCAGAGGACATCCTCGACCCCTCTCTCATAGAAGAGTTTCATAGGACGTATCCGGAGAAACCGGCTCCTCGACCACATTGTAGACCCCGGCGTCGACAACCTCCTCGCGTCAGGAGCCGCTCACAGGGAGGCTGTGCACACACACACCTGCTAGTCATTACACTCACTCCATATAATCACACCACACACACACATCCTTGCGAAGTCTTGATTTGCCTAGGTGATCATCTCTGAGCGTTTCTTCATTGTGGATTGTTTATTCTGTTGTGACCTGGACTGTTTCTCGTTTCTGGATTCTCTGCCGCCTGCCCTGACCCGTATCTGTTTATTGAACTGTGATTCTCTGCCGCCTGCCCCGATCTTAGCCTGTACTGCTTACGCCCTCATCTAGCCTTTTCGGCTGTTTGTCAGTATTGTTCTGTTGTCAAATAAACTGCAAATGGAT
>NW_015648642.1:0-583 GCF_001515625.1 Sinocyclocheilus rhinocerous | reverse complement strand
ATGGCATCTACGCTAATATTAGTCTGTTCTATTCTTATTCCGAGGCCACCGTAGCCACCCGGATCCAGACCGTATCCAGATCAGATGATGGATCAGCACCTAGAGACGACCTCGACTGCCCTGAAATGTCAGAGGAGACCAGGACATCTAGATGTGTCCCAGAGACTGATCCCCTCGGAAGACCTCACTAGACAGCCAGCCATTGGGAGAAGACCACGGGAACCAGATGAGTCTTCTGCGCAATCTATTGGCGCTTTTCCACTGCGTGTTACGACTTGGCTCGGCATGGCTCAGTACGGTACGACACGACACGGCTCGGCTCGGTTTGCGTTTCCACTGCAGTTCAGTACCGCTTTAGAGTGGGTGGGATTATTCACATGTCGTTATAGTTGCGCCGCCTCTATTGCTGTGACTCCTGAAAAACATTTTCATTCCGCGTCGCCCCATCAAGCTCGCTGGATCCGCTCCTCTGCTATCAACGAGATACTGGTCTGTACTTCCTCAACAGACAATGAAACAGCCACTTTACCGTTACCGTTATGTAGGGATTTCTAAATATGAACAGACCCTGATATGCCACTAT
>NW_015648641.1:0-430 GCF_001515625.1 Sinocyclocheilus rhinocerous | reverse complement strand
ATTGGGACACTTTTCCAAGCCATTTCAATGACAAAAAGTTTCCCAGTCATTTGATTTTGTAAACTTTTCGATACACACAATTAGGCATGGGCCGATTACCGGTTTCAAGGTATACCGCGATTTGAAAATTTCACGGTTTCAAAACCGTTAATATTTTCCGTTATACCGTTCCTGCGGTATGCGCTGTTTTTCATGTCTCCTCAAAGACTGAAAGTTAGGGATGGGTATCGTTAAGGTTTTAACGGTATTACTACTCTTACCGATACTGCTTATCGATTCGGTACTTTAACAGTATTCTTATCGGTACTTTTTGTTTTATATATATATATATATATGACAAATTAAGAGCTGAATTAACGTTGCTTTATATTCTGCAATGTAAAAGAAATATTTAATGAAACGAATATAAAACATCAATTTGTAAATGCAC
>NW_015648640.1:99159-100122 GCF_001515625.1 Sinocyclocheilus rhinocerous | reverse complement strand
GTCCTCATTTGTAAGTCGCTTTGGATAAAAGCGTGTGCTAAATGAATAAATGTAAATGTCAAATGCCTTGATGGCGAAATTCAATGAGGGGTGTTGGCCAACTTGAAAAGAAGCCATTCAAAGCTACCTCTTTATACTATGTCAAGGTAATTAATTTTGGCCTTATGACATTCAAAAAATCTCTTGTTCCTTGTCTATTATTTATATCATTTTTATTGTTACCCTTTATCTATTCAGGGGACGTTCTCTAAAAGACCACTTGTCTTTATCAGTAGTGTCATGTTAACTTTCACAGAGTTACACCTAGTTAAGGGTCTTTCTCAAGGACACCACAGTGGTATTGATGAGGGAGGGGACAAATTGCTGTTTTTTCACTAATCTAACACACATTTAATGCAGAACATCTTTTACTTGCATAAGATTATTCTAGAGTAAAATAGCATGTATTACATGTTGATTACCTTTTTCTAATGCTTCATTTATGAAACGGATGCAAAATCTTGTTCCATTGTATTTTAAATTTAGTTGTAGAACATTAAAGACATTTTCAAAATAAGTAGGTGCATGTTGTTGATTTTATTATTATTATTATATATTTTTTTATATTCATATTCTCTTTCCTCAGATGCTGTGAAGAGGTGAAGCCCAAATGATACAGACTCGGACATGGATGCAGCAATGCCAGAACACCTGAAGCACGCTCCAGGAAGTGCTGGGGCTTGTGGATATAAATAATTAGCCATAAACAACTTTCACAAACTCTAAAAACATATATACATGTGTTAACCATTATCCAGTATTTTTGTTGTTTACTTGTTTGATTTATGGCTGTTTAACAATAATGCAAGACTGTTAAGGGGAAAAAAATAGTATTGCCACAGCTCTGACTTCCATGCATCAATGGTGGAACACATGAATCTCACTCCTGGAAGAGCTGGTGTTTGTGGACCAAGAAAATGAGTA
>NW_015648640.1:80368-98221 GCF_001515625.1 Sinocyclocheilus rhinocerous | reverse complement strand
TTTTATAGACGTTCAGGTCTGACTGGACCGATTTTGGACCTTTTTAGAACATTGGTCAAATTCAGATGTGCCTTTCACGATGTTGCACAATGGGTGTGTGATTATTTTATATGCAGGCTTATACTTAAATTATGCAGCAACACATCTTATAAACATCCAGAAGATGACACATTTAGACGTCCAGGGACGTGCAGAAAAGACGTGTAATTCACGGACAGAAGACGTCAAAGATGTCGGTTCAATTTTCATTTTGGATATATGTAGCGCCCCCTACCTTTCTGAAGTAGAAATTTGTAAGGAGCAGCATCAGGTTCAGAAACTAAATGCCTTGTGATGTTGGATTAAGGCCCCCTCTCTGACTACACTGTACCCTTTTTTCCCTTGCTAGGTTTGTTGGCAGCTCTTAGATTATATTTACATTTCTATGACATTCAGAGCAACAAAGGCTTTCTTGAGTGGTGTATAAAGACTGTAACGTAAATTCCACTACAGATTCTCCCCGACCCGCAGTGATCAGCTGATGTACTACAAATGTTTCCTCATTTCTTGGATGTCAAAGGACTTGTAAGTATTAAATGAGAATGTGAAATTTTATTTAAAAAAATATTATGTTACATTAGATGTCTGAATGGTTGTCTTTCCTTTTTTAATTAGATTGTGCAAGAGTTCTCACTGATGTTTGGAGCAGAGGTTGCTTCAAAGTTCCTGGAAAAATGGAACACCAGTTTTAAAGAAAAAGTCATCCAGGAGGCCAGGAACCTTAAAGAGACTGCTCTCCTAAAACAGCATCTGAAAGCTGTACTGAATGATGATCCAGGTACAGTCATCATCAAAATAGTAATGTTACTTGAGTCAATCAATCTTCTTTTTAAAAAGTTTTTATTGATTATTTTATTGACAAAAATTCTGCGAAAAACACAATACAGTTATTTCTTAAAATTTTGTCTATTAATAAAGCTCATCAGTAAATTCATGCTTTGGGAATGCTGTTCATAGCTATTTACATAAAAAAAAAACATGATGCGTGTAAGAACATAGTAAGAGTAACAGTTCCCTTGGCTTTGCGCATGCACAGTAAGTATGAAATTTAAAAATTGTTTGCTCTCCAGCACAACTATAATAACTACCCCACTAATAGTTCGTAATTTTAAGATATTATGATGCACAATACACAGGGGTAACTTAGAGATGCCATAAACAGACTAGTTTAAAATAACTACTGTTATTTTCTGACTCCAGAATGGAACAGTGACATGGCTTCTCTACTTGTCCTGCTGGATTTTCTTACTCCACAATCAGCTGGAAGAAAGCAGCCCAAGAAGATCAATGTTGGAGAGGCAACATATCATCTGGTGAAATTTCATAAGGTTTGTTAAGACAGCTCTATCCTATTCCAAATATTGTACGTAATGCCTATGTTTAAACAAATTGTTTATAAAGGGGCATTTGTGCTGTGTTTCAGTCATGCCAAAGTCTTGATGATCATCTCCTGACCACTAAAGGAAACCCTCAACCATATCTTCTTGCTTCAGGGTCTTCAAAAGCACAGGTTTCCACCTTTTACATTGTCTTGGACAGAAAAGTTTTGCCTTGTCAGTCATGTACATCCTTGGGTACTTTTGACTGAGCAAGTCCAATTTCGTTTTCAGTGTGAATTATGCTCTGTCCAGCCTGTACACATGTTTGAAGACAATTATGTACAAAATTGATATAGATACATCTGAAGAAACTCCAAAAGTCAAAGAACTGAGAGCAAGGCTGTTGAACAAGCAGTAATTGTCTTATTCAACTAAAATGTTAAGTCGTTTCCTCTGCACTTCATCCTTTGGTTCAGCTTTGCATTTGTTCAGGCACCTCAAACCAATTCATGGAATGTGTCCTTGTATCACAAGTTGTTCTTCAACCAAAATGTTAAGTTGTTTCCTCTGCACTTCATCCTTTGGTTCAGCTTTGCATTTGTTCAGGCACCTCAAACCAATTCATGGAATGTGTCCTGGTATCACAAGTTGTTCCTTGTTTCTTCATCTGATGTATAAGCGTCTTCCTCAGGTTACACAATCCTATACTGCACTACTTTTTTTTTATAAACCTGCAAGCTTGATTTTATATAATGCAGCGATGTGTTGTTGGCAATGTTTTATACAAATGTACTAAACATTTCTAGTTGGCACTCTGTTAGCTGGCTGCATGTATTAAATGCAAATTTTTTGCTGTTAGATTTTACATTATTTTATGACCGCAATTATTTTCGAAGTGTATCCATGCATGGAATTTCTAAACCTAATCTATGGATTTGCTCAAATAAAAGCAGTAAGTCAAGAGTATGGCATTCAGTGTAGTCATTTTCACATAAAACATTTTATTGTGTTAAATAAATGTTAACTCTAAGAAGTGTTAAATTAAATATTTTTTAAATATTGATTTTTAACACTGATAAGGAGTTCATATTATAATTAACTCAATTTTAGAGTTATAATTACTCTCCGTAGGATTAGTATTTTAACTTCAGAAAGAGTTAAATTTTAACTCTGAAAAAGTGTTAAAAATTCAACTCCAAGAGCGGAGTTATTTTAACTCTGTGCTGGAGTCTATTTGATGGTCACGCATGTACACTCAGATTGAGTTGATTTTAACTACCAGGGAGTTTATTCCAAAGACAAGAATTTGCTGTGATTATTGTGTAGAGTGATCGTTATTTTCTCTGATGAAGCTCCCTTCCGACTGTTTGGGGCATCTGGAAAATTGATTGTTTCGGAGAAGAAAAGGTGAACGCTACCATGAGTCCTGTGTTGTGCAAACAGTGAAGCATCCTGAGACATCCATGTGTGGGGCTGCTTTTCAACCAAGGGAGAGGGCTCTCTCATAATTCTGCCTAAAAACACTGCATGAATAAAGAATGGTATCAAAACATCCTGCAAGAGCGACTTCTTCCAACGATCCATGACAGCATGCCAGAGCGAACTGCAGAGGTTATGAAGAACAAGGGTCAACACTGTAAATATTGACTCTTTTTTTTTTTTTTTTGCCAATAAAACCCTTTAAAACTTATTATATGCTTATCATTGTTTTTCAGTATACCATAGAAACATGTGGAAAAATAATCTACAAATACTGAAGCAGCAAACTTTGCAAAACACAAAATTTATGACACTGCCAAAACTTTTGGCCATGATTGTACACCCCTGCTGATCTTGCAGCACGTTAGACACCTACATTAGAGGGGGTTTTATTTTCTCAATAGTTTCAACAGAACTAACCACTGTCACAGGAAGTGAGCTTCACGCTTAGAAGACAGAATTAACATATCTCTTTATCTCTACCAGGAATGTGCACTTTTGCCTATTTCTTTTATGTCTGAAAGCTCAACTATGCAAATATAACAAGTTAGAAATACACATAGGTGATGTTCTCCTTTTGTTTCTCGGTTTGAATGTTTTTAAAACGCCCATTGAGAACAACAGATTCTATTTGAAGGTAAAATATTTTCTTCTTTCTTTTTTCATTTTTGTTAACAAAAAAGTGCACCGCACCATCCGCCGTTCATTCATTGCGGAAATCATGGCGCCTTATGCGTGATATCAAATGCTTCCGCAGATTTATAGTATTACTATAGCACTTCACCTGAACATTGCGAATCACGCGTATGGCCATGATAAGCGCTGAACGAATGACAGGCTTTCTGTTGTAACATCGCGCAAGGTAAATAAGGGTGACATCTAGTGGAGAAGACTAATGATAAGATTCACGTTAATCAGATCTTGTTTTAAATGTGTGCGGAAATAAAGCCCGGAAAAGATCGATACGCGGCTTTTGAGAATCGATATCGAATCGACGTCATTTAAAAAAACGATTAATCGGAAAATCGATTTTTTTTTGCCCAGCCCTACTATCCATATTACTTTTATCCATGAAACATAAAAAAGACGTTTAACAGAAAGTTCATGCTGCTGTTTTTTTAAACAGTGAAACTTAATCTGACCAGTAGCTCCAGAAATTACAAATAGCAAGTAATAAATAAAATAGTTCATATGACCCGACAATATATTTGAAGTCTTCATTAAGAAGCTACTCTCATGTGTCTCGTAATCAATCCCAATGCTCCCAATATACGAGTAAACGTCTTATAATCACATAAATAAAACTACGACAGAGCAGATCATCAGATCATATGACTTAAGAAGAATATTGTGCCACAAAGCCTTGATTTTTGTCGCTTCTGGAACTTTTCATATGTTCAACTGAAATATAGAAGAAAAAAACATGTTTTGAACTGAGATAATAGATTATTTCTTAATACAATCTATTATATTAAGATAATAGATAAATCTATTATCTCAGATAATAGATTTCTTTGTTCTGGATCACTTATTCTCACTCCATATTCTTCTCCTGATTCCAGACAATCCTTGTAAGGTGCACACTGAACCATCAGAGCTGAAAAATCCACTCCAAGAGTCAGAAGAATTCACTGTTCGCTGTTCCACATTTGGTTCGTGCAATTTTCATCCTGAATGGCTCGTCCATACATCAGGACAAAAGCAAGAATGGATGTCCTCCTCAGCAACTGATACGATTATAGAGACTGAAGAAGAAGAAGGAGGCAGAAAGGTCACCAAATTGAAGCTCAAAGTGACATGGAAAGATGACAACAGGATTCTGTCTTGTCGTCCAGCAAATAGGGAGGACAGCTGCCAGATCAGGAATATCACACTGTCTGTGGAATGTGAGTGTGTACATCATGTGTTTATGAACAAACACTGTATATTTACTGTACACAGTCACTGACTGAGCATTATTTACGGCAGCTGTCTTCATCGCTTTTCTTCTCTAGATGCACCTAAAGAGACAAAGGCAACCGTGAGCTCTGAAAATGTAAAGGAGGGAGATTCTGTCACTCTCTCCTGCACCAGCACAGGTCGCCCTGATGTCAGCTTCAAGTGGTTCAAAAAAGAGAAAACAGAAAAAGCTCAACAAATGTCTGACTTGACACTAATTAGTGTGAAACCAGAAGACAGTGGAGAATATTACTGTGAAGCTGAAAACAAGCATGGAGCAAAGGAATCAAATATCATTCAAATTGATGTGAAGTGTGAGTATAATGTTTTATGTAAACAGATACCTTTGAAGAAAGTCATAAAGATTATTAGTGCTTCATCTGTTAAAATAATTAAATTTTACTTTAAAATGTAATAAATATGCATTTCTTGTGCCTGTGTGCTGCATTTTTTAGATGGTCCACAAGGTGTCTCACTGCAACCTCTGGTCAGCGTTAAAGATCTCAAAGAGGGAGACAAACTGGCACTCAAGTGTTTAGTCCAGAAAAGTAACCCAACAGTCTATAAGTTTACGTGGTACAAAAATGCCCAAGTCCAGAGTGAAACCAGCGAGACATTCATCATCAGTAAAGTTACTGCAGAGGACAAAGGATCTTACCAGTGCCGGGCTGATAATGGCATAAAAACGGTAACATCAGATTACTTCTGGGTTTCTGTAATGCGTAAGTATTACATTATTTGTAGCACTTTACATTATTTATTTGTTCCTTCAACAAACAAATGTGTTAATTATTTGTTTGCTAAACATGATATCAAACTCTAAAAGTTAACTAAAGTTATGATAATAAAAGTTAACATTACTCATTGTCATTTGGAAAACTTCTGCAAAATAAACTAATTTAAATGCTAAAATTCTTTAAATTTAAAAGCATGTTGAATGATAAATCTCTTCACATAAATAAGTTACAATAATATATTTTTACCAAAACCTGCATTAATATTGTATTATATTGTACTGAGTGTGATGCTCTTCTAAATTTTAGTTTTTCTGTTCTCACAGATTCACCAAGAAACATCAAAATAAAGGGCGTGGCCTCTGTAAAAATGGGCACTCCACTGACTTTGACGTGCTCTGCTGATGCTAACCCTCCACCACACATGTACACATGGAAGCACAAACCTGGACTGTCTTCTGTCCCATTATCAATGGAAACTGGACAGTTATACATTAAGAAAATGACCATTCAACATGCAGGGCAGTACACATGTGATGTTACCAACACTATTGGCACAGGATCACACACCATTAAAGTTGATGTTCTTTGTAAGTCTGTTTCACTCTAAAATCTATATCTTAACTGGTCAAAGTTAATGATTTCACGAATAGCCAAATCATTTTTGTCACTTTTTCTTTTGAACTCTGCAGATCCTCCATCTAATCTCAGTTTGATCATGAAGAAGGAAGTGAGAGAGTTTGAAGTGATCTCCATTATCTGCACGGTTCAAAGCTGCCCTGACTCACACCTCACAGTGACAGGACCTCAGGGTGATCTGAAATATATTCAGAACAATCGAAGGAACAGCACTGCATCTGCAAACATGTTGACTGTCTACATGAATGTCTCTGAGTCAGATGCAGGAATGTACACATGCAAAGCAAAAAATTCAGAGGGAGATCGAGAAACTAAACAAGAGCTAATTGTGTTGCGTAAGTAATAATCAATCAAAATTGAAATATGTACGATTACTTAAAAGACATTTCAAGGACTTTTGAGGGGCATGAGATGCTTTCATTTACTTGAAAGCGATCAAACTGATTAACAGGACTTTGAGCATTACTTCAACTAAATAATTTGGATCTTTTTATACATGTGTGTATAGATGCACCTAAAAATGTGAGTGCAAGTTCTAAAGGAGAACCGAGATTTGGGAGTGAGCTGACCCTTACATGTGAGGCTCACTCCAAACCTGCTCCATCCTCATATGAGTGGAAGAAACGCTTTAATGGGGCGAAAAATACAGTCGGACATAAACGGGAACTACAATTTAACTCTCTGGAAATCACTGATTCTGGTCAGTACGTCTGTATTGCTCTTAATTCCATTGGCAAAACAGAATCCCCATCTGTAGAGATCAAGGTCAAGTGTGAGTACTCTTTTCTACTAGTTTTTTTTTTTTGACACACTTCAGCTTTTAGAGGCAAAAAGGTACTTCATTTTTGGAATTTGACTTTTCTGACAGATATAAGATTGTCCAATGTTTTTGATTAGTTTAAGTAGTCTAATGAATGACTTTGTCAAGATAGCTGGGTAATATTACATAATCCAAAAATGTGTTGTTGTCCACGACTTTCAATTATAACAATAAGCCACATAATCAATGCTTTCCATCTACATAACATTATGAGTATTCATGTCTGTTTTCCTGCTTTCTATAGATGCTCCAAACATAAATATTGTCCATAACATGACAACTTTAACTCAGCGGAATAGGGAGATTCCAGTTTATTTGACCTGCAGTGCAGTTGCGTATCCACCCGCCACTGACTACAAATGGTACAGAGAGGAGGACAACACCACAGTACTATCACAGCAGAATGTCACTGTTTGGCCTCAGAACCCAGGAATGTATTACTGTACAGCAGTCAATGCCATCGGAAAATCACGATCCAATAGCATCATGTTATTTATCAGCAGTGAGTATGAAATAACACATCATAAAAATGTATTTACCAAATTACTCAAATTGGAATAAAATGTTAGCTGCATTTAGCTATTCTAGAACTTCTTCTGCCAGACTTTAGACATGGCCGTCTTTCTACAACTGCCTCTTTGGTGTAACCAAGCAATTTATTTACCTAATATTTTAATGATATCTTTCAGGGTGTAGGATAATTGTCTGCATATCATTCCATTAAACCTTAATGAAACCTTTATGAAAGCATAAAAACACCATTATGTTTAAAGATCCTTAGGAAACATGCCAAGTTCACATACTTGTTTCTCTGAAAAACAATGCAACAGCCAGTTGTTCTGCTTTGAAATGTGTGATTCCGCCCACTGCCTATTTAATCAATCAAATTTCAACAGCCTAGGTTGCCAGTTGATGGAAAGCACAGCATTTTGTGGCCATGGAAGTCATGCAGCAAACAAACTGGGTCAGAGATCGCAGATTCTACCAAACCTAAAATGCCTCGTCATCCATCTAAAAAGCTCTATGACCAGAGGCATATTAAAACATTGATAAATCAATTCATCAAATTATAGTGCAAGATTCATTTCTGCTGCGCGTCCTCAATCTGGCAACCGGTGTGAGCGTCAAGGGGGCAGTAGAAACACCTTTTTTCCAATATTTTGAATTTGGACTGCAATACATCTATCAACCGCTTAGCTGTTAATATTACATACTGCCCCTTTTTTTAAAAAAGGTACAATTATACATGAGCACATTGTAAATGCATGTTTAAAGCCAAATGCTTCAACATTTTGTACTTCTTGGTTTAACTGGGTTAATTCATGAATGTGGGTTAGATTAAGTCATAAAGGGTTGAGTATTAAAAATGTCTTAAAAACCTCTTTTCATTTAGGTAACTCTCTTACGGTGATCTACCAGGTCATCTTACCCATCATTCTCCTGTTGATTCTCATTGTTGTGGCCGTCTTTCTGATACGCAGGTGCATTCCTCTTTCTTTTTCTAAATGTTAAGTGAAAAATATCACTAAATAAGCTTGTATCATTTATTAGTTTATCTGTATATTAGTAGTTCTATTAGGTATTGAGTTTGAAGTTGTCAGTTATTCCAATTATTGTGCTTGTCATTTTACAGGACTATCATCAAGGCAAGATCAGATCAGCAAAGTGGAGCAGATGATCCATTCTGCTTTTTTCCAGTATTCCTGTCACGCTCTTCTACAGTGGCAAACTTACTTTCATTGGTTATTTTACTTCTGTTTGTTTCGCAACTGGGCTACTTACAGTATACTGAAATCACCTTAATATGCATTTTTTTTAAACAATCAAATATATCTGTTTGCTTAATAAGACATAAATCCTGTTTTGTTTGGAATATTTAAACACTTAGGGATCACGTAATAATACCCAGGAAAATCTGTCAGTGGAGGGCATTCCTGATCCAGGTTATGGAAGGGTTAATCAATCACGTCCGACACCCCATTCCCAAGATCCTACACGAGCACAGGACCTTAATCCAAGGTAATAGCAGCAGAACTGATGGAGACATCTGCTTTGTGCAATGAAATTAATTCATCTTTTTTTCTCTTAAGGCCGAAATCTAATACCCACACGGTGTATGCTGCCATTAAACTGCCACAAATGAAACCGGTGAGAGAATGTTTTTTTGTTTGTTTGTTTTGTTTTTTTTAACAGGAGGTCATTGAAACATCAATATCACAAACAACTGATGTTTTTATGCTTAGCAAGTTGTCGTTTTTTTTTCTTACAGGGAAGACAGTCCCCCAAACAACAAAAAACTGGATATATGGACAATGAAGCAGCTACATCTACACTAAACTATGTCACTCTTGATTTCAAGGGACAAAATGAGCCAGATAAAAGGTAAAGCAGATAGGGAAAATGAAAATTTGAAGTCAAACACCAGTTAGAACTTTGTATTTATTATGAAATCAGGGGAAAAAGTACAATTTCCATGCTCATTTAAATATATGACAAATGCACTAATGATGCTTCTAAATGAATGATTGTGATTTTAGAGTACCTGAAGGTTCAGCAGTCTACGCTATGGTATCAAAAAATAAGCAGACAACGGTAAGCCTTCTTCGGAATATGTTAGAATATTAAAAAGTTACACTGTGTGTATGCAATTTCCCGCGAAGTCCGCCCCGACAGGTCTAAAATATAAAATACTTATTATAGGCTTACTGTAGCAATTGAGGATAAGAGGGGAAGAAAAACGGTTTGGAAGATGGAGTTATGATGTACTTGTTCATTATTTACATTTTGTTCATGTTTAACAAAAAAATTGTTTACATAATTACGTATATTCTGTTGAGAATAGTTGTAGTTACCATATGTCTACAGAACAAACACAATAAGATAAGATGTTCAACAAACACAATAAGTTGTTCACAATAAGGATAAACCAGAAATTATATGGAGCACTTTTACATACAACTGTATATTGAGAACATTTGTTTTATTATTTCTTCATCTTCCTAGAATTCCCGATCAGAAAATCCAGATTATGAGAATGTTACTTCTGCATGTGTGCCAAAACTTCCATTCACAAATATGGACTGGGAATCTGATACCAGCGAAGAAGAAGAGGTGAATTACACCACTGTGTCTTGTTCCGCCAAGCCTGCTGCTAAACAACCCAAACATAACCAGAAGAGCCGCCTTAGCAGTTCAAGCTCTGATGACGAAGATATAACTGCATATTCAGCCATAAAAGCATAAAGGAGTTTCCAATTTAAGTATCAATACCAAGTATTATATCCTTAATCTGTATTATACTTATAATATCAGTCTATATAGAGTTATTTGAAAGTGAAAATATTATATAAATTATGATTCTATAAGTGACTTCTACTCCTTCACTTTTTATTTTTGCATATATATATATATATATATATATATATATATATAATTTTAAAAATACTATTTTATTATCATATATTTGTGTGATCAATTCTTGCATGGAAAATTGCCAAAAATGGTGTGACATTTTTGTTTTTACTACTTTGTGTGAAATGCAACATGCGATATAGCTTTGTAATTTCATTAAACATTTGTATTTGCCACTGTAAAGCACTTGCTTTTTACTGAATTGTTGAACTGCCAAGCTGAGAGCATTTGACTGGTTGCATAAAACTGTGAATTAAAAAAAAAAAAGTCTCCCAGTCTTAGTGATTTCAGGAAGGTATTACATCACACGTTTTTTATAACATGAGAAGCAAAATAATTGTTCACAAATAAAATAATTTAATATGAAACTTTAATTGGACATACTATGATTGAATCATATTTAATAGTCGGGTACAAAAGTAGTAGAGAAATGTTTAACAATCATCTTAATTTATATATATTCAGAACGATACTTCAGAGCAGTTGTTTGCTCAAACCTGCCCAAAGGATATGGAATTCCAAAGATAAATGCATATAGTATAAAAGTGTGTTAAGTATTGCATTGGAAGGCATAATAATTTGATGCTACATAAAATGCATGACAATTTTTTTTAGTATTATTATTATTAATGAAGTTTGACATTGTTGATCTTTATAAAAACACTATATTGAGCCCATTTTGGTTTTGACGTGTAGCATTTTCATCAGACATTTCCATAGATATTGCCTTCATACAGAAAATACATAAAAATTATATTGCAACTAGATAAGCATTGCTTGCTTTATATCATCCAATGAACATCTACACGGCCAAATATGTTAAGTGGTATGGCAACTTATATTAGACATCATCTACTTCGTTCTCAGAATATCTAATTAGCCCTCTATACCGTTCAGAGTGATGTCTGGTTTGCTATATGGACACGTGTGTAAAGTTGGTCTATAGTATGAGAATTTTGTGAAGTTAGTTGTGAAACGTAATGGGAATGTGTCAATTGTTATTCTATATTGTTTAGAAATAACGTTGTTTCCATATTGTCCAAGAAAAAAAAAAAATACATTTTTGAGTCAAGATCTCAATAAAATTCTATGCGGTGACAGAGTTTGTTTTTAGTCACAGTGCTTGTCAATTATACAAATTTTGTTTATTTGTCTAGACTTCATTGGTGACCTGGGTGTTGTAGTTTTTAGAGAGCCTCCATTTTGATCTGTAGTCCTTTGCCAACGACACCTTGAGGCAACATAAATCTACAACGCCCTCGAAATGCCACACGTACATACATTTACAGTGTTAAGGCTAATGCTTCTGCACATTAGCTTATGAGTTTAACCCTTTCTTTCTAAATGTTGAGTAAACTGATGATATTACACTCTAAAAAATGCTGGGTTGTTTCAACCCAATTTTGGGTCAAATATGGACTAACCCAACTGTTGGGTTAAAAAGTTCATTTAAAAATGTAACCAAAATTTAACCCAACAGTTGGGTTAGTCCATATTTGACCCAAAATTGTGTTGAAACAACCCAGCATTTTTAGAGTGTAGTGTCTGTTTTATAGCTTATCATTTTATTTCGGAATAAAACCTATGAATGATCTTGTGAAGCTGACTTTTTTGACTGCTGTAAAGTTTTCTGAGTGTCTGTAAGATTGTATTGATTGGGTGGTATTTGATTGTATTATTTCGATTCGATTTTGGTATTTGATAACTGAGTAGCCTGATGTGGAAAAACCTAAATTCATGTACATTTATGTCAAATTATATTAATAAATGTATACAAACATTTAATGTGACAAAATATGCCCCAAAACATGCCTAAAAGAGGAAAACAGAAACTGTACCTTGGAAAAGTAAATGAAGTAGATGCGATGCTTTCATGTTCCTGGGTGAATACATAAACAAAAACCAAAGGTAATTGTCAATAATGCATGAATCTCCAGAGTTGCCTAACAGTTTATAACTTGAATTGTAGTTCTTCATAGTAATTCATTTTTTCTCTCTCTCCCTTCTGTGTTCTTCTAAAGCACTTTAACAATTTTATTTTTTCATTCTTACCTTCTCAGTAGTCCTATGTAGAGGAGTGGATAAGAACCTTTTACCAAGAAGAGAAAAATTAGAGAAGTGAGAGAAAGGAGAAACGCATTTTTCAGAAAAGTGATTTCAATGCCCACCAGGAATAAAAATACATCCTTGGTCTTATTAAGTGTTAGAGTTCATCACAGCAATGCGCTTGTGACACTGCAGTCAAAAACAGTATTTCCTGACAACAGCGCCACCACAAGTGGTAGCCTACATTTAAAAACAAAGTACAAAACGTGTAGCACAGCTAGTTATTAAATCTTAACTTGTTATTGTGTCCAATTAGAATCACAATCATTTTTACAAAGATGATTATTTCTGGCAGCATTTGGTTTAATCAGTCTGTTAATTCAGTAGCAGTTTACTTTCAAATGTTAAATTTGCAAACAAATTTGCAATAATATATACAACAGCACAATTTACTGTTTGCTAAAGTACTGCATATTGTACAGATTTGCTGGTTTCCTGGTAAAATGTTCTTACAGTATGAATTAATTACTGTAGTTGAACTTTGACCTCTGATGATTCATAGAGGCATTACCTGGATATTTAAGTGAATGAGAAGATGTGCAAATTAAGTTAATTCTAATTGCATTTTATGTTAAAAACAACTAGAATCATGGTCAATTAACAATATTCTGGGGAAGAAATCTGTTGGGAAATGTGTTGAATGTGACTGGTACATGTGGTGTTTCTTCTCTGGCAAATTCATTTAAAAGCCTAAATGTCCAAGCAAGCAGTGTTGGTTGCTGTAGAGGACTGTCTCTGACTGCATTGGAAAGGGAGCCGTTATGAAAAGATACTGACGTCATTAACACCTACCATGCATTTTGGTCTATTAATGTATGGAACAAATGCAGATTAGTTATGGGTGATATAAAGCACATGATGAGTATATGGATTAATATATAAATCGAGGTGCTAGAATGGATAGCATTTTTGGATCCATTTTTAATGCCATATTTATTTATACTTATGTTCTCACACAAACATGCTGGAAAGTGTTGATAAATGGCAGAGTAGAGCAGAGACAACAATATTAATAAAATCAATACACGATACAGACTCAGACTATGTTTCTGATAGTATGCAATCTTCTGTATGTATTTATTTTGAGCATTAAAGTAAAAAAACATTGTTGATCCTTGTTTTGTTCATCAGATATTTCCATGCACATTGAGATCATCCATGTGGGCATAATCAACAGAGGTCAGTAAATAACTTATCAACATTTGAAACCACAGCATCTAACTAGGCCTATGTTTTCCACAGTTTAATAACATAATGGTAGAAATAAATAATACACTTACTGAGTAGGATTTTGGTTTGCTGAGGTGCATGGTGGGGGAAAAAAACATAGATATCTGCATTTATCAAGGCAACTATTAAGTTAAAGGAATCAGGAAGTAGCACAGGAACTTTTATTATGACACTCTGCTCACAGATTGAATAGTGTTACATGGTTTGTAATAAGTTTAGGCTTTGAGAGACAGATGTGGTTCAAATTCTCTGTACCTCTTTGGGGTTGGTGCACAAGGTTTGGAGAAAAGCATGTTTTCTGGGACAATACATGTGTTGTTTATTCTGTGAATATAGAAGAGTCATCAGTGAGTGATGGATATGTAACCCCTCCGGTTCTACTCCCCTCACTTGTTCCGAGCGGAATTTGAACCGGTGTTTCTGGCCTGGGAGGCGGGCACGCTAACAAGGATGCTAAAGACCACAGCCTCTATAATGTCAGTCGCTAGTGCGCCTCTTGAGATCAGTGGAGTGAGTTTTAACCGCACAGCTCTTATCAGCTGGCTTCCGTTACACTAGAATGTGTGATGCTGTGAATTTTATGAAGATTTTTTTCTTGTTCAATGTGCAAAGACAACTGTGAAAGATTTGTAAAATGATTTCCCCCAAACACTGCAGGACCTGACACAACCACAGTGGCTCAACCAATGAGTGTGGAGAGAAACATTAAAAGGGGTGGGGGATGTATGGAAACAATGTATGAAAAAATAATAATAGAAACTATTATTTTTATAGAATAAAATACTGACTTGTATTCTGAGATTTCTCAGATTTGCATTGGTTATGGGGGATTGGGAACAAAAATAATAAAATTATCAAATTATATGATTTTATTATTTAATTATAAAGCATAGGGAATAAACACAAGAAGTTATATATTTATTACCTAGAAAATTGGCTCCAGATTCTCCGTCTGTTGAGAGATGTGACTTTAAGATAAACGCTTCTCATAAATAGTTTTGAGCTCCAAATATATCTTCATATTAATTCGAAATTGTCCTGTGATACATGCAATTCATCTAAATTGAAATTCTGAATATGAGTCCACACATAAACCTACGGTGGCAGAGAAGTGCAAAGCAGATCACAATTCTGAAAAACGACAATTCAGACAAACCGGAAGAGGTAGGTATAGTTTGAGACAGCGCCATTGGTTTGGGATTACTCACCGCTGACTGGACGAGACATCTGTCAATCAACGTATAGAGGAAGAACCAGCCGTAGAACAGCAGAATCGTGGTAGAAAGTTCGGAGATGGTATTAAAGTAGCTCAGTTTAAATGTATTGTATGAATTGCCCTTACTCTGGAATTAAAAATACGGAGTGTATAACTACATTTAGTTAAAAGTGGCTGTAAAGCATTAGTTCCAGTGGTGCAGATGGATAAGCGGGTGTGCCCTTGGCTTTTTGACGCGATCGACCCGGGTTCGATCCCGCCTTTAACTTTTTTTTTCTCCCTTTTCAAATCTCGTATCACATCGTAAAGGCATTTATTTTCAATAAAAATTACGGAAATAATCAAAAAGTTGAAAATAAAGTATTGGGTAGGGTTAGGGTAGGTGTAGGGAGGGCTTTATTGTATCAATAAGGTGGCATCCATTTAATAATTAAAATTAAAATTATAATTTACACTCAATACGTTATTATTGCATACTGTTTTATAATGTACTACAATACTGAAGTGCAGATAATTGCCACTATTTGCAACAAGTAGTATACTTGATAGTATAAATCCTGCTATTTTAACATAGTGTAAATAGGTATTTGCACTATGTGTAAATAGCATATTGCTAAAAATACTGCTATTGTCACTTAGTGTAAATAGAATCCATTGCTAATACGAGATTTGAAAAGGGAGGAAAAAAAAGTTCGGCAAAAGGCGGGATCGAACCCGGGTCGATCGCGTCAAAAAGACAAGGGCACGCACTTATCCATCTGCGCCACTAGAGCTGATGAATTACAGTTACTTTTAACTAAATGTAAATAAAACCCCGTATTTTTTATTCCAGAGTAAGGGCAGTTTATACAATACATTTAAACTGAGCTACTTTAATACCATCTCCGAACTTTCTACCGCGACTCTGCTGTTCTTCTGCTGGTTTTTCCTGTGTTCGTTGATTGACAGATGTCTCGTCCAGTCAGCGGTGAGTAATCCCAAACCAATGGCGCTGTCTCAAACTATACCTACCTTTTCCGGTTTGTCTGATTTGTCGTTGTGTTTTCTGACTTGTTATTTTGTTTTCGAATTTGTCATTGTGTTTTCTGACTTGTTATAATGTTTTCTGAATTGTTGTTGTGCTTTCTGAATTGTTATTTTGTTTTTTAGACTTGCATTTGCGTTTGTAATTTGTTATTTTGTTTTCAGAATTGTGATCTGCTTTGCACTTCTCGACCACCGTATAAACCACATATTATAATCAAAAGTGAAGTCACCTTTATTAATATAGCACTTCCTTCAATACAGATTGTTTCAAAGCAGCTTTACAGTGATTGTAAATGCACATTTTTCCATCTTACAAAATCTCTAAATTATGACATGCTCTCAATGTCAGATGCAGAAAAGTGAATTCATGAATTCAAGGCTAGATTATTGTAATGCTTTACTGAGTGGTTGCTCTTAATAAACAAACTCCAGCTCATCCAAAATGCAGCAGCTAGAATTATGGCCATATTAGCCTGGTTCTCTAAACACTGCATTGGCTGACACACTCTTGTCAGTTTAAATCTAGATTGAAGACCCATCTCTTTAACCTTTATATTTTCACACAAACATACTGGAAAGCATTGATAAAGTCAATACATGCTACAGACTCAAACACAGTGATTATATTTCTTAAAGCATACATTCTGCTGAGCATATTTTGTTTTGTTCACCATCATCAGACATTTTAATACACGCTGAGCTTGCCCATGTTGTTGTAAACAGCCTCATAATCACTCTTAATGTAAAAAATACAAAATAAAATAAAATAATAGTAATTAAAGAAAAAATAAAACACAGACACAGAGGTCAGTCAACAACTTATTTCAGAATATTGAATGTTTTCCACATTTTAATAAAGTGATTGTAAAAATAAATAATATACTCACCGAGTATGATTTTGGTTCACTGAGGTGTGTAGCGTCTGGACCACTCAAACACACAATATATATTTTGTTATATTTCCCATGAGCTGATTCGTTACAGGTGCATGGTGAAAAAAGAAAAAAAAAATCACATTTACAGTATATCTGCATTTATCATGGCAACTGTTCAGTTAAAGGGGTCATATGATTCTATTTTCAAAGATCACTATTTTGTGTATTGGGTGTAATAAAATATGTTAGCATGCTTTAATGTTTCTTTGCGTATAAGTTTGGTCGGCATTATGCAAATATTTCCAAATAGTGAAGTAGATATGTGAGGGAGAATTCAATCAGGGGGTTTTTGGCAGGTTTCAGTCAGCCTTCTCTTTTAGATAGAAAAAATCCTTTTGTGGGACACTGAACTTTATAACTTTGCAGATCTTATACATGCCCAAACGGCTACATAACACACTAAAGAAAAAGGAAAGCATGAAAACGCATCACATGACCCCTTTAAAGGAATCTTGAAGTAGCATCTGAATTTTTATTATGACACTCTGTCTACTGAATATTATTATTTTGCTGTGTAACACACTGTTTAATGAATTTAGACATTTGTGGTTCAAATATTCTGTACCTCTTTGGTGATGGCATTTGAGGTTTGGATAAAGGCTTGTTTCCTGACACTGTACAAATGTTGTTTGGCCTGTAAAAAGAGAAGGTTCATGGGTGTGTAGAAGCAAGAATGAGTGAGGCTGTGAATTTCACTTTAGTATGCAAAAACAACTGTAAAACATTTGTCAAATGTGTCAGCACTGTGGTGATATCAAAATGATGGCCTGGCACAATCAATAATTGAATCAATGTTCACCTGTACATTTTAATATTAATGTTATTTATCAGTCATAAGTGTTTTTTGTTAGAAATATGTAATGGAATTCTAATGTATTCTTATTTTTAAAGAATAAAATGCTGACTTGTATTCTGCTCTCAGATTTGCATTGATTCTGTGTGATTGGTACCTGTAAAAAAA
>NW_015648640.1:72510-80211 GCF_001515625.1 Sinocyclocheilus rhinocerous | reverse complement strand
AAAAAAAAAAAAAAAAAAAAAAAAAAAAAAAAAAAAAAAAAAAAAAAAAAAAAAAAAAAAAAAAAAAAAAAAAAAAAAAAAAAAAAAAAAAAAAAAAAAAAAAAAAAAAAAAAAAAAAAAACAGAACAACATTAAAACTATCAAACTGGAAGATTTTATTATTTAATGATTAAACATGAAATGAACCCAAAAAGGTAAATATTACATTTTGTATCATTATGTCACATACCTATGTTCAGATTGTGTTTGTGGCCCCTGTATATCATAATGTTATATACATATGGGATATTACATACATACACCTTCCCATTCTGTTTGGCACCATTGATGTTATGGTCTTTGGTTTTTGACCAGAACTGTCTCAAGATCGTCTGACCCAAATTTGGGGATGATCTGATAAATGCTCAATACAGGATGTGTTGAAAAATAAAGCAATAAGCCCCAAGAAGCCGTGGTTTACAGTGAATTTATAACAGCTAAGGGGTGTCGGGCTTCGCGTCGTGCCTAACAACGCCCCTTAGCTGTTATAAATTCACTGTAAACCACGGCTTCACAGGGCTTATTGCTTTTATAAAACGGTTATTCCATATACATAGTAAGGTTTCACAGAATAAAACAGAGCACATAAAGTGTAATGATATAAATAAAAACATTATTCTTCCACCCAACAATGTAGTTCCTCAAGTGGTTGCCGAGCAACACACAGAAGTAAACAAAGGTGTATGTTTGTAGTGTAATTTACAACAGCTTCGAACGCGGCTCAACCAATAAGAATCAAGGACCGAAACTATCCGTTTTATAAATTATTATTATATATTTTTAAACAAAATTAAAGTTACAAGCAAAGGTCAGTGCAAGTTTGACCTCCTGGTGGCACTATAGAGATTTAAATTTAAATGCAGACATTCTAAAGCATAAGTATAAGCCAAAAAAACATACAAACCTGTGTTGCCTTTTATATATGAAGACTCCAGTAAGTACACAAATAAGGATGAAGACAAGTGAAGATACAATGGCATAAGGCCCAAATCCAACGCCTTGAACTCCTATAATGATATAATTTTAAAAGGATTATAAATAATAACTCTCACACATCATGAAGTCCAGTTTCTATTTGACCACTCCTATTGAAAAATGGACCAAAGAGTCTAATATATAGAAGCCGAACTCATTAACATGCATTCCTGCAAAAATCCTCCAAAACATATTGGATGTAACTCTATCAGTCTGTACTTACTTCTAATACTGAGGAAGGCAGTATTTTCCTGTGTTTTACCACCCCAAAATTTGGCAGTGCAGACAATTTCATCTTTCTCTTCATATCCAGTAGGAACAAAGGTCACAGCGGACACTGTTTCCCAGACGCCTCCACCCATGTGACTGTGGCTGATAGTTTCTCGGGCTGTTGGGACGCTCCAGGTGATTTGGGGAGGGTGAGAGGAGCATGTGTGGTTGACTGAGCATTTGACGGCGACTCGTGTCCCGGATAAGCCCCAAGAAGCCGTGGTTTACAGTGAATTTATAACAGCTAAGGGGTGTCGGGCTTCGCGTCGTGCCTAACAACGCCCCTTAGCTGTTATAAATTCACTGTAAACCACGGCTTCACAGGGCTTATTGCTTTTATAAAACGGTTATTCCATATACATAGTAAGGTTTCACAGAATAAAACAGAGCACATAAAGTGTAATGATATAAATAAAAACATTATTCTTCCACCCAACAATGTAGTTCCTCAAGTGGTTGCCGAGCAACACACAGAAGTAAACAAAGGTGTATGTTTGTAGTGTAATTTACAACAGCTTCGAGCGCGGCTCAACCAATAAGAATCAAGGACCGAAACTATCCGTTTTATAAATTATTATTATATATTTTTAAACAAAATTAAAGTTACAAGCAAAGGTCAGTGCAAGTTTGACCTCCTGGTGGCACTATAGAGATTTAAATTTAAATGCAGACATTCTAAAGCATAAGTATAAGCCAAAAAAACATACAAACCTGTGTTGCCTTTTATATATGAAGACTCCAGTAAGTACACAAATAAGGATGAAGACAAGTGAAGATACAATGGCATAAGGCCCAAATCCAACGCCTTGAACTCCTATAATGATATAATTTTAAAAGGATTATAAATAATAACTCTCACACATCATGAAGTCCAGTTTCTATTTGACCACTCCTATTGAAAAATGGACCAAAGAGTCTAATATATAGAAGCCGAACTCATTAACATGCATTCCTGCAAAAATCCTCCAAAACATATTGGATGTAACTCTATCAGTCTGTACTTACTTCTAATACTGAGGAAGGCAGTATTTTCCTGTGTTTTACCACCCCAAAATTTGGCAGTGCAGACAATTTCATCTTTCTCTTCATATCCAGTAGGAACAAAGGTCACAGCGGACACTGTTTCCCAGACGCCTCCACCCATGTGACTGTGGCTGATAGTTTCTCGGGCTGTTGGGACGCTCCAGGTGATTTGGGGAGGGTGAGAGGAGCATGTGTGGTTGACTGAGCATTTGACGGCGACTCGTGTCCCGGGCTCGATGTCTTCAGGGAGGGATGACATCACAGGTTTATCGGGTGCTTTTTAACACAAAGACATTAGGTCGTGCACGAAATACACTTGTTCATAAATGCAATTTTTCAAAAGTTTGTGAACAAAAGTGTATGGTTATATTTCCTCACCCCGCATTATAATGAACACACAGCTGTTGTTGAAGCTGTATCTCTCATTTTCTCTTTCTGCTCGGAAGCAAAACGGCCCGTTGTCATGAGTTTGCACATTATCCATCTCCACAGTACAGTCTTGCTCATCAAGGTTTCCGAGGAGCCTTGTGCGGCCTTTGAAGTTGTCCAAGACATCGACTGGGTCGGTGTGGAACATGTAGCCACCTTTTTTGGTGACCCAAAGAACCCGAAGACGAGTGACATATTCCTCTTCCATCTTGAAACTGCACGGTATTACCACACATGAACGAGGCAACGCGGTGATCTTGGGTATCACGTCTGCCACATGTTGGAAATGAGCTAAAATGATATATCATATAATGGATTAATCAATATTATTTCAGAACTCAAGGTATTGTTGCTCATTATCAAAAGGCATATGAGTGCAGGACAGTAATATAAATATGAGAGTATGGTGTCAAGGGGAAAAAAATCCCCACATACTTTTATTCAGGATCTGGACTGGTTTCTGGTACTCTGTGAGAAAATCAGTAGAAAACAATAAGTAACAGTAAGCTTTTTGAGGCTGTTTTTGTTTTGTGTAAGTGAACTGTCACATTTGAGCCTTATACTGTACACAATTATGTGAATGCAGTAACAAGCCTCAATACACAAAGGGGAAATCACAAAATCTCAAAAATCAGTTATTGAGCAAGTACATAAGAAAACAGTATTTAAAACTGTCACCCTACCCCAATTCACAAAGGTAATCTAATAAAATAAAATATTTATAATTTGAGGTGTTGGGTTCTATTTCAAAGGAAATGAATAAGATAATTCTTCATTGCATGGTTACATCATATATATATATATATATATATATGGTTTGATGATCTGAATCTTTTAAGTGTGACAAATATGCAAAAAATAAAAAAAAACAGGAAGGGGGCAAAAACCTTTTCACAGCACTGTATATATATATAAAGAAGAATACCTGGCCACTATATGGCATGAGCTGAGGAAGCAGTTGCTTAGAATTTAGACTTGTCACTTAGATGGGTGCTTTTAATCTAGAAAACTCTCAACGGCAATCATCATTGACATCTGGGAAATCATCTGTTGTCAAAACCAAGAAACCTCAAACTGTGGAGAGTCTGCAGTCAAAAAGGGAAGGCGACAGAGCCCGTGCTTAAAGGAGAGTGAATATCAATATGGCTTTTGAGAAGTGGTGACAACTCCAAGATCGGAAGGGACTGAAAACTGATGCAGAGAGGGATTTTATTTTTCTTCTTCTGCTGAACATGAAAGATGATTGAGTGAAAGAGACTCAGTGGCTCAGTAGGTAGCCTGCTAATTTGCAACGTGTGATCTGATCTGACTGAGCAATCATTAAAAATGTCAGTAACATGATTTATTTTAAAACATGTTTTCATTTAGGAAGAACATGTTACTTCCTGAGTAACATGTTATACGCCCGAGGCTCGGCTCAAGCTTAACCCCCCATAATGTTGCGGGAATGAGAAAAATAGAGGAGGCGATGGGGAGGTGGAGGGATGCTGGAAGAAATGTCACTTGGGACAGTGCAATGACAGCTGTTTATATATGCTTGTGATAATGATTGACAAGACTGAATGATTAGGCTTCTCCTGAACGTACATTTGGAAATTAATTTTAAATCAGCAATAAAATCTGACATGATATCAGAAATGTTTTTTCTTGTGCTCGAATTATTCTGAAAAAGTGCATGTTTCAGGTTGGTTCTGGCAAAGCTTTTGTATTGCCATACCATTTTGTGGACTAAATTAACGCAGATCAAGCACAATTTAGTATGACATTACAATATAGCAGATTTTAATCAGTCAATGTGAGATTTTCACATTTCTATAGGTATAGAAAGTTTATAAAAACAAACATAGCAAACATAACAAATAACAAAACATGGATACATCACACACATCCAAGAGGTCTTTATATTTCTCACCCATTTCACGTGAAACGGGCCTTACAACAGAATTGGCATCCGCTTGCGTTCGAAAAAAAAAAACTCTAATCTAAAATCTAATTTTTTTTCTTTGCTCTCAAGGCCTGGTCATCACACTGTCCAAGATGCTAGCTAAGGGGCTAAGACAAGAACGCTGTTTTTGTTCATGACTGTTAAAATAGTTCTGGTTAAAAAGATAGAAAGTGCTACCTCCGAATTGCAAAGGTTGCCTCTGCACATATCATACATGAAGCTGAAAAATTACTCACGTTGTACATGTAAAACAACTGAGGTTTTAATGTCTCCTCCAGTAAAATATGCAGTACATATCAATTTCTTTCCATGGTCTTCTTTTGCACCCAGAAAGGTTATGTTGGAGTAGGTGATCCGATCTAAACCTGAAAGTGTTTTGCTCCACTCTGTGACCTGCATGTTCTCATAGTTCCATGTGATGGTTGGATTCTCTTTCTGGCAGGAATGGTAGACGCTACAAATGAAGTTCTTTGCGACGCCCTCTGTGACATCTGCCAGTTCAGGCTCAATCGTTATGTTATGATGAACACCTGAAATTGAACTGAAATCTTGTAATAGGTCCACCTGTTGCATTCAAAGTGAATTTATAACTAAGATAACACAAAGCAGTTCATATTTGT
This sequence comes from Sinocyclocheilus rhinocerous, assembly GCF_001515625.1. Taxonomy (NCBI): domain Eukaryota; kingdom Metazoa; phylum Chordata; class Actinopteri; order Cypriniformes; family Cyprinidae; genus Sinocyclocheilus; species Sinocyclocheilus rhinocerous. The sequence goes on along the minus strand of NW_015648640.1, from coordinate 74,910 downwards.
GTTTACTCACATTTTGACATTTTGACCTCTGTAGCTTTCACTTTTATGCCACCATGATGTGTTACTGAACACTTAATAGTCGTGCTTTCTGCCTTTACGACACCTGTACGTGTCAGAGTTATTTTCCACAGGCCGTCTTTAATATGTTCATCCTTTTTTTGATCAGATCCTTCTATACCGTTCAGAGAGATGCCTGGTTTTCTGTATGAACACGTGTGGAAAGTTGAACATTCTACTGTGATGGCGTCACCCATCCTTTCACCTCCATAAATACTGATGCTGGGCAGCTGTGGCTTTTCTATAATTCACAAAAACATTCAAATTATTACATCATATCACCTTGTTAACTATACAGTGGCTCCAAAATGTATTTGGAAAATGTCTGAATTGCATTAGATAAAAAGTGGCATCTGCAAACAAATACATGAATAGAGCTTTTCTCAGAATTAACTGATCTTTTCTGAGCCACTTTTTAAATTGTTTTAACCAACTGGTCATGATGCCATTTTTTGTGGATGTATGAAATCAGTTCCTCTCATGTCAAGTCACGGCAAAATTATTTTGCTCAAAAATTACAATAACAATTATTAATCATGATTATAGTAATTTTAGAAATTTAGAAAATTATTGCACTTTCACATAAGCATGTGTCTGAGCTTTATTACCAACAATGCTGAGGTTTGCTTGCAGATGTAGTTTCAGCAAACAGCACAAATGACAGCATGAAAAAAACAGACTAGCTGTATTACACTGAGCAAAATATTGCAGTGGAGATCGAACTCCAACTTGCCAGTGCTTGCCAATGTTTTTAGATAAAGATAAAAACAGAAATCATGATTAAAATATGGGTTATCATGCATCTATTGCATTGCCTTTTTTAATGTTATTTTTAAAAAATGGTTTAAAGAATGTCAATATGGCTACAAAATATTTCACCACAGTCTGTAAATTTGTAAAAAGTTTAAATAAGACAAAGATTATTGGAGTATGCATTTACAAGCAAATACTATTTTTGTTTTTCTACACCATTTTTTGCAATATTTGGACTATCACATATTACAGGAATATTATTACAAGAGTATTTACATACCATCGACAAAGACTGTAGAGGTGACATCATAAAATTTGTATGTGCGCCATCCAACATTTTCAGGGTCAATCCATGTGTATAATTTCTCTCCATGGTGGGACAGTTCAAGGTTTTTGATCAGCAGACTGCAATCCCAACTTGATGGTTCACGATATAAATAAGTTTTCTCTCTGAACTTCTCAATGACATCATTTGGATGCAATGGATCATAAACTAAAGGATAACCTCTAGAGACCCACTGATACCACACAACTCTATATGGGTTTTTGGGTGGGTTTGATGAGTAGCTGAAAGAACATGGTATGACCAGACAGGAACCTTGGAGGCCGCGGATTTCTTTTGGCATTCTCACTTCCCATCCCAAAGCATCATAAAGCAGAACACCTGTGGGACAAAAGCTAATTAATATTAATGGCTGAATGGAAGATTAATAAATTTTTAATAGCTAATTTGTTGTGAATTAATTTCAGTATCATTATTGATTTTATTGATTAGTTGTTGCAGTTGTTGTGGAATCACCACCCATCAAGGTGAAGTGCAGTTGATGCTGATGTAAACCAATTGTAGGAGACCTCCAAAACAAAATTAAAGTCACCATGAAATCAAAATTGAAAATTCTTATTTTTTAATGGAATACTGTAGTGTTTATTATAAATAATTTATCCGTGCACTTCATTATTTTTTTTAAAAATTCACGTGCTCACGTAATCTTTAATCAAAAACGTTAACCTCCCCTCCCCCTCAAAACGACTCATCTTCTCTTCCGGACATGAGCTATGGCGCAAGGGCGGAGCTAGTGACTTGAGGGGTAAACGCTGGAATAAACGACAGGGGGAAAAGCTGAAGCTTCACTTTATAGCACTGACACCAATCATGAGGGAGTATGTTACCCCTAAACATTGAAAAGATATTAGTATATTAGGACAACATTACTCTTAGGACATCGCAAACTAATTTTTTTCATGAATATGACTTAACCTGATGGAGGTTCAGTCATTCAGGCAGTCTCTCTCTCTCTCTCGCTCGCTCGCGCCGTTTAGGCATGTTTTGTGCCGTTGATCGTCGTCGTCATCCTTAATAAATAAAACATTTATTCATGCTTGGGTGTCGGCTGTGAATCCAGTGGAGAGAAATCCCCCACCACTAACTGCAAACTGGCATTCAGATCTGCCTCCATTTTGTTAGCAACGCCCCAGCTTCCAACGATCCAATCAATTCCCGAAGGACGAAATAAAGTCCCGCCCTCTCATTTCAGATGCCGTATACTCGGATATATGTCACAGTAGAGAAGAAAAGACAATAGCAACTTC
>NW_015648640.1:72203-72434 GCF_001515625.1 Sinocyclocheilus rhinocerous | reverse complement strand
ACTCAACCTGATGGAGGCCCCGCTCAGTCATTCAGGCAGTCTCTCTCTCTCTCTCTCTCTCTCTCTCTCTCGCGCGCGCGCGCTGTTTAGGCATGTTTTGTGCCGTTGATCGTCGTCATCATCCTTAATAAATAAAACATTTATTCATGCTTGTGTGTCGGCTGTGAATCCAGTGGAGAGAAATCCCCCACCACTAACTGCAAACTGGCATTCAGATCTGCCTCCATTTTG
>NW_015648640.1:55766-70240 GCF_001515625.1 Sinocyclocheilus rhinocerous | reverse complement strand
CGCGCGCGCTGTTTAGGCATGTTTTGTGCCGTTGATCGTCATCGTCATCCTTACTAAATAAAACATTTATTCATGCTTGGGTGTCGGCTGTGAATCCAGTGGAGAGAAATCCCCCACCACTAACTGCAAACTGGCATTCAGGTCTGCCTCCATTTTGTTTGCAACGCCCCACCTTCCAACGATCCAATCAATTCCCGAAGGACAAAATCAAGTCCCGCCCTCTCATTTCAGATGCCGTTTCACTCGGATGTACGTCACAGTTGAGAAGAAAAGACAATCGCAACTTCCGTTTCATGCCGACTTTAAGAACCTTTAAAATAGTATAATAGGGGCACTTTTAAAAATTCTGTGAAAGTTTTCATGCTGTATACCCTTCTCAGTTGCATCCACTATAGGAAGAAGTAAGGAAAACAGATTATTTTACCTTGTAAAAGCAATTGAAAAAGCAGAAGTCCCATCATGTTCCTGGGTTTGCCCTTAGAAGAAATAAAAAATAACTGTTCTTTTACATGTACAAAAATAACAATTTAAAGCAAAGTGAAAAGAATTTTCAGCAACGGAAACATCACCCTATAACGACTTTCTAAATGTTTTTTTTTTCCTTTTTTTTTAAATGCTCTCAATGGAGTCCTGAGCACCAAATCAAGAAAAAATATCTATTAAACTCTATGGAAATTGAAATTGTCTTCTGTTAAACCAAATGTATGTTAAGACAGTAGTTTTCAATCCTGGTCTTGGGGACTCACCACTCTGGGGTACGTTTCCCAAAAGCATTGTTTGACAACTATTGTCACAAGTTCAGTCATTACTGGCATAGTTCAGCGATTTGGCCAAAACAATAGTTCCAATAAACATCTGCAAACAACATTGCAAACTTACATGGAAGTACATCTATTGAGCTGTGGTTAGAAGCACATAGTTTCTTGTTGAAATGTGGACTTAAATTGATCATGCTCTTGGGCACAAGAAGCAAGCTAACATTCAGTACAATCTACATCTTGTATTCCATACAGTATATATATATATATATAAGCATGTCGAAAAGCAGCTGCACTTTTGAAAAGTTTGCATGTGCATCAAAGTGTGCATGTGAATATAACATCAAGCAAAGGCAGGGAACAAAATAAGTAATTCTCATATCGTAACAGCAGCATGTCAGAGAAATGTACAACAAATACTGCTTAAAGTGATTAAAAAAAAAAACGCTTTCTTTTGTTTGTGAAAACAAACTATAATAATGTGACATTAATTGCGATTTTGAATCACACTACCTGAGCATTATTAACGACAGTCCAATTTTATTAAACCAATGTGGTTCAAATGACGGAGGTGTGAGGCGTGTGTATCGCGTACCTTGTCAGTAGGCGCGTTTCCATTACCCTTCAAATTGCGCAAATTGAAATTGCGAATTGAAAATACGCCTAATGGAAACGCGTCAATTTCGTAAAAATGCCCATAAATCGCAAAAAAGTTTTTACGCTCGCATGAGGTGGTTTTTCAGGCAATGCGAAAAAAGAATAATTCGCAAAACTGCAATGGAAACGGCTTTTTCGCATTTACAGGTCACATGGCGTATGTAAAAAGTCATATGATCATTCTTCAATGTACTACTAGGTGCGTTCGACTTCATGCGGCGCCGCACAAACCGATCGCCGGCTGACTTGAAGCAGTTCATGCCGGTTAGAAATTCTGTCCGACTTGAACCGGCGCCGACGCCACGTCACTGTCACGTGTGGCATCAAAGTACCGCGATAGCGTTTCGAGAGCAGCCGGCTGACTCAGCTGGCGCAGCTTTTTCAGAGCGACTGCAGGAGTGCTGATGACGACACAGCCATTTGATTGGCCAGTGCTAGAGTATGCAAACACCGCGCGAGCGTCACTAACGGGAGCAGAAATGTCTGGCTTGACGGCTCCGTTTTCAACTCTGCCCCCGACTGCAAGCGGCTGCTCTTGTTGACTACCGTCTGTAGCCGTGCTTCAAGTCGAATGCACCTATTGTCAGGGGTCTGGTTCTGGTGTTCTCCCTCTCACCACCAGAGGTCGCCACTTATTATCCTCCCGGACTCCGTTACCTTGACTCCACACACCTGTGCACACACTCACACACACACACAGCTGTTGCCCATCCTGAGGGCTATTTATACGCCTTCCCCATTGCCATGACTTATCGCGAGAGGCAAAAGTTTACGTTTAAGTCTCATAACATTGGTTAATGGAAACGCCGTCATTTCGCAATACTTTTTTATCGACATTTATAAAATATCGCCAACGTTTTGCGCAAATCTGTAATGGAAACGCACCTACAGTCGTGCGCTTTGCTTGGCCATTTGTTGTGATAAACAGGAAAGTGTGTTCAAGCGCCAGCAAAACAGTGTAAAGAAATACTATTTGTGAGAAGCAGTCAATCAGCAGAAGTTAAAAGCAGCTTGTAAGTGTATTTATTTCTTGTCTCAGTGTTTAGCGCAGTTGTCGTTGCTAGGAAACGCTTGTTTTGTTTACTGTGGAGATGTGCTGAAATCGCGTTTGGTCTCATACTGTATCGCGTACCTTGTCAGTGTCGTGCGCTTTGCTTGGCCATTTGTTGTGATAAACAGTAAGTAAAGTAAAAGTGTGACCATGTTACTGTAAACAAGCGAATGTGTTCTTAGATTATTGAAATGTTAGGGTCACTGGATATGATGACGACTGTGTTTCAAAGTTATACATCACCAGTAATTTTAAAATGTAACACTCTAATTACAAGAACTTTATTTTTGGAATCTGATTACGTAATCCAGATTACATGTAATCAGTTACTAACCAGCTCTGATTACAGTTCTTTGATGTTGGTTAATGGTCACATTACATTTACATTTACATTTAGTCATTTAGCAGACACTTTTATCCAAAGTGACTTACAAATGTGGACAATAGAAGCAATCAAAACCAACAAATAAAATGTTATAATAAATTAAAATAAGTAAATGTATATGTTTAGTGTTAGTTTTATTAGTTTTAATGATAGAGTGAAATCGAAAGGTCCAGATGACATGACCCACGCTCCATTCATTCATAGCTTTTAGTTTCACATATACTGGACAGCAGACACAGATTCAATTTTTCCTCTCCTGCCCACTGGGAAAGTCCAGTGCTCCCCATAAACAGTACATGCCTGAGTGATGATGCAGGATATGGGCCGTCTATGTGCGCTCGCTTATTAATGGCATTGATTTGCCGCCATAGAGACCCCCCCTGCTGTGTGACCAAGGAGACAAGTTAACCCCTCAGCATACTTCAAGGACTACGAGCTCAGTGGACCTGGGTCTCATTGAAAGTTAGTTTTATTTTACATTTTTATGATTTAATTAATTATTAGCTTTTTATCAACTCACAAACCCACTGCAGTTCTTGCAACCTGGTGTAATGTAATGTTTAATGCATTTTATGACGTTGATATAAAAAAAATGGAATATATTTTCTTATATTCTCATTTAATTTGATTTAATGGTTTAAAACAAGTTTGATAAAAGTAATCTAAAAGTAATCTAAAAATTACTCAGAATACATTATCTAACATGAGTAATCTAGATTACGTTACTAACTACAGATTTCATCATGTAATCTGTAATGAGTAACAGACTACAATTTGTAAGTAATCTAGCCAGCTCTGACTGTAAAAAGTAGTTCTGTCTGCCCCTGAAAACAAATCGGTCCATTCACTTTGCTCCAGGTGATTCACATCCCATGCCTCACTTGACATTTCATCACATTACTATGGTTCGGGAAACAGTTTAACAGTTTAACAATAAAAAAATAAATAAAACTAAATATGAAACTAATGAAAATAAAAATTAAATGAAAAGTGTTGTAATAAATTTAGACCTGCTCATGTCACATCACAATTTTTACCGTTTTTACAGCGTTGCATATTTTAACCAATCACACATGATTCTGTTGAGTTTATGAACACAATGGCCAATCATAGGCGTCCACATTAGCCATAGCTGAAACCTGTGAGTTTTTGCCTGCGCGTGCTAAATGAATCTGGCAAATTTTCTTATCAAAAGCAACAAAGTCCAGATGTATGAATTACGTAAGATTCATTTATAAACCCAAAAATAAAAATATGACGTGCTATAAACGTGCTAAGTTTGCTATTACATAGATTTTTGTGGAGAAATATATATATATTTTTTAAATATTTTTTTTTTTGAAGGGGGAGGGGGGTCTGGTTAGGGGGACCCCCCAAGAGCCTTGACACAATTCGAACACTGCTGTTAATGTATGTATTATTACAGTAGCCTATGTTAAATATAAAATATGTATATCTTACCTTCTTAATGCAGTCTGATTTGCAAACAAGTTGACTAGATGAAAAAGCCTACACCAAAATGCAAGAAACTGTGAGCAAAAAACGTTGGTTATGTGAGAAAGCTACTAAGAATAAGTGCAAATTATATAAATTATATAGGCTATACAAAACTGGTAGAGCGGGTAACAGAGAGTCATGTGCTATTTTCATCTGACACGATGTTGGGATTTCTAAAATACTTTTTTTTTTAATTAGTGTCATTAAATTAGCTTTAGTGGGGTTTTTTTTTCATTAAATATACATGATTGATATTTTTTATATTCATTGGAAAGCCATGAAAAGTATATTTTTATATCAAATGTATAAAAGTATATAATCCTATAGATTTAGTCTGTTCACACAAGCACATCGGTTTCGCCGAAAATGGGGTTGTCACTCCATACTATACATACTATTTTTATAAGACGAAAAGTCCAATACCTTGATATAGTTGGCTTGCAGGTTGACGTTGGACTTTTGACAGATATTCAGCCGAGAAAAACGTAGATAGATCCTTAGTGGATGAGTATAACTGTATAAAAATGCCTTATTTGTACAGTATTAATACGTAGAACTGAATACAGAAGGTAGTTTATTTGTTTTAATCCGCCTCAATGTGTTGCAACCAATAATATCAGTGGTTAAAGCAGAGAGGACCAAGCAGTGACGCGCTGGCGCTTAGGGACCGTCGACAAAGTACGTCGAAGGAGGGAACGGTAAATGGTCGACCATTGGATTTTTTTAATTTTATTTTTAATTTTTTTTCAAAGTAAAAAAAAAACAAGAGCAAATTGTGCATCAAAGTATTTGAATAGTACATAACGCTCTCTGCCAGAGTACAACATTAAATATATATATATATATTTTTTTAAATAGTAAAAGTAGTTTATTATATGCTTGTATTATTAGGCTAATAAATGTGTTAAAGAAAAAATATAAAAAATCTTGAATCCAAAGTATATGCATTTGGCTTATTCCAAGTCCTTATTATAGTCTGTTTCTGGTTCCAAGAAAAACGTTTAAATATTAGCTTAATTCACAGAACTATAGCTACAACACATGCTAATGAAATTTGAACAAACACATCCTTCCCTTCCTCCTTCCTTTCCCTTTATCATTCGCTCTCTTCCCTTCATCCTTCCATTTCCCTCTTTTTTATTTACTTATTTTTTATTATTTATTCTTTTTTTTGTTGTTGTAATTTTGTTGTGTGAGTCTAATAGGTCCTCTGGCAGCCGCGGGTCATCCCACTCCCTACGTTTGTCCCACAATCTCTGTACTATCTGTACTGTACTGATGTAAAGGGTAACCCGGAATAATGCTTGAATTTATTTTGCAGGACACTGACAGGGTCCTCTGGCTCCCCCACAAGTCTTCATTTCTGCACCGCTTCATGCAGATTGATGGTCTGCTCTGGTCCATCACCTAATACGGCATAGGCCTCCATTGCCATGTTGCCATTCCTGATCAGAACCTTAGTCACTTTGAGCAGCAATTTACTGCCGGAGGTTGGGCAGTCAACAAACAAAACTGCACTGCAAGGAGCTGCACTCTGCTGAGATGGCTTGCTGTGGTCATTGACATCATGCCATGCCAAAAGGTGCTTTTTGTTACAAGTTTGGCAGAGAGTCTTTAAGTGTGCAGTTAGCTGATTGATGTCCACGACCACAATGCCAGCACTGGTTTTTAATCTTTATCCAGTCTATCTTCTGATCTTTGTTGAGAAGTTTGAAGTTGTCACAGTTATTTAAATAATGTTTATTATTGTCACAGAATGGACAACAAGCTCTCAACTTCTCTTCTCTGACTGAAGCTGGTTTAGACATGGCTGACGGCATCGGTGTGGGCTGTGACTTATCAGTCCCAAGGAGAATGGTAGTTGGTTTCTGAGGCTGCTTAGAATATGTTCTCACCTCTCTGCTGTGCACTGAAAATTCCTGCCTTGGGTGACAAGCATATTGGCTATTGTTTTCCTGTACTTGAAGCTCATATTCCAGCCAGTCAGCGAAGTCCAGCAAGGTGGGAATATTAACTTACCAAAGCGTTGTGTGGAATCATCAGGCAGGGTGTTCTCCAAAAAATTCTCAGTCTTGAAAGCTCCCTAGGGTCAGAAGACGTCAGGCAGGGTATGGTAGACGCTGGACCTCTGTAGGTCTTCTCATGAGTAGATGAGGGTAATAGATTATCTGAGCTGTATTCTGCGTTAGCTGGCCTCCTCCGTTCCTGTGATGGGACCACAAACTCAGGCAGCTGAAGTGGCTGGGAATATGGGGGAGAGTTAGCATACCTGAATTGAGGTGAGTTGCCATAATGTGCTGTAAAGGAAGCTCTCTCATGTGAGGAGGAAAAAATGTTCATGTTTCTCAGATCCTCGGTCAGCTCTGGCACAGCTGGGCATGGCTGTCTCTTAAGGGCTTTTCACACTTGAAATTGTTAACCCTGGGTCATCCTAAACCCCGGATAAACTGAATCGTGAATTAGCTGTACACTGTAAAAAAATTCCATAAAATTTACGGTAAAAAAGCTACATTTTAGGTTTTACTTTTAGTTTATTTTTAGTTAAATACCGTAATTTCATTAAGTGATATAATGTTAATATACCAACCTATTGAAGTACTGAAATCTGTTTTGTACCTTTGTAATACACTGATAACCACCAAATGCAGGTGGTGATGAGAAAGTCACGTGATGAACCAAAGCCCATCACAAACAGCTTTTAAATAATAACATATATAGAAAGTGCACAGTGTCATTCACACAAACACTAAACATCATCATGGTAACACACATGAAACTGAAATAATGCAATAAACATTAATTTAACAACATTAGGTGCAACACAAAACCCTAATATAAAAAACTGATAAGAAAAAACTAAGAACAAAAAAAACAAAAAAACAGTCTTTTACCTTTAAATTCATGGTCATTTTTTACAGTGTATTGACGTTTCACACTCCTCATACTATACCTGGGGTTAACTGTTAATCCTGGGTATTCATTAACAGACGTTTCACACTGTACATTCCTAAACCCCAGGTTAACGTTCTTATTTGCATATTTGCGGTGTCACTGTCACTGATTGGACGAACAGCAGACTATCTGTTTACATGGCTTTTCCCGTGTCTTGCCAGTTATTAATAAAAATGTCACCACGTAGGTCTAATTTGTCAGTCAGTTCCTTAAATACTCTGTTATTTCTGACCGTGCCGTCCAATTTGTCTTAAATAGACTTTTCTGACCATAACTGTAAGAATAATACCGTCTCCTCATCACTCCAGTTCACATGCTTTCCATCTTTGACATTTCTTACTTTTCTCTCACAAGCTGATGTTTACACGACGCACATTTCCTGTTACTGACGTGACATGAGCCTCGCTGCTCAATTTCTGATTGGCTGTCTGTTGCCAAGCGTCCAGCAGCAACAAGCAAACACCGCTCCGTTTCACACTGAACAAACTTAGCACCGCAATGCGAGGTTAACACTGCAAATGCGGTGCTAACCCTGCTCCGGAGCAGTGTCTCAGAACCCCGGGTCAAAAGCAGTGCTAACACCGCTTTCAAATTACAGGTGTAAAACGTTTCTTTACCCGGGGTTAAAAGCGGTGTTTAGAATGACGATAACCCGGGGTTAAGCGCAGTGTGAAAAGCCTTTAGTGTCTGGTGGTGGCAGCCTGGAACGTGGAGCTGGTTTTGTGCAATATGGCTGTGGAGGCTGAAGGTTGACTGCTGGAGAGGGAGAGTGTGGTGATGGTATTGGTGGAGGGATTGACTGAGGTGGAGATCTCCGCTTCGATTTCAAGCTTTGAAGCTCATGCCAAAGTGCTGCATTCTGTTGACGCATCTCTTGGAATGCAGAAATAATCTCAGGGAGCTGGCTGGATTGCCATTGCAAAGCTGCATTCTCCCGCTTCATATCCTCTAACCTGCTTTGGGTGCGAGTGATCTAATGTTTAGGAGCCCAAACTTTAAAAACTTTAAAAACTTTTTTGTTCATTTATTTTACATTTCTCTGGTTTAATCACAAGCACAGCGTCCTGGAGATGTTGTCCGACAGGAGTTCCGCTCAGACTCTGCTGGGGTGCAGGCCATCAGCACGAAAAAGCCTAGGATGCTCCCAGAAAAGATTCCAATTATTAACAAAGAGCAGTTTCTGTTCTTTACACCATGACAATAACCAAAAGTGGATCTGGAATGACCTGTAGGACTGGTTCATCCTCTAGTACTCCCTGGCACATTCTCAGAAAAAAGGTAGAAAAGCAGTCACTGGGACGGTACCTTTTCAAAAGGTACACTTTTGTACCTTTTAGGTACTAATATGTAACTTTAAGGTACCAATATGGACTCTATAGGTACAAAGAGGTGCCTTTTGAAAAGGTACCGCCCCAGTGACAACTTTTGTACCTTTTTTTCTGAGAGTGCAGGTAAGCAACCATGGTTGCTGTCAATGAGACCCAGGTCCACTGAGCTCGTAGTCCTTGAAGTAGGCTGAGGGGTTAACTTGTCTCCTTGGTCACACAGCAGGGGCCTTCTCTTTCTGGGTGACATTTTAAAGAGTGAAAAATTTGGATGGAATAATTGATGGAATAATTCAGTGTTTATGCTCTGGTTTCGTACTTTGTAGACGGCCCATATCCTGCATCATCACTCAGGCATGTACTGTTTATGGGGAGCTCTGGACTTTCCCAGTGGGCAGGAGAGGAAAAACTGAATCTGTGTCTGCTGTCCAGTATATGTAAAACTAAAAGCTACGAATGAATGGAGCGTGGGTCATGTCATCTGGATCTTTCGATTTCCCTCTATCGTTTACCTATAGCAAGATGACAATTCTACACTTTTTGTTTAGAGCAAGCATGTGGCGGCTGACTTAAAGGTATCAGCACCTATGAATAAACCAACATCTAGGATCCAAGATTCTTTTTGGAATCAGCAACAATACATAGGCTACCCATTATATTTGAAATGTATTTTACGTACAACAGATTTATTAGCACATTTGAATCTCAATAGCATTTCTTTTGCATCACTTTATGATAATAAATACTGAAAGTAGTTCCTTTAGAAATATGACAAATTTTGGACTTGGCATTGAATTGTACATATATTTAATATTTTGGGTTTTACCCAAAATACAAGTTATTATTCTTAATAACATTAATATTACCACTGCTATTATTATTATTTTTATATATCTAACATTTAAAATGTTTTTAGCAGGTAAAAGTAGTGTGGTTTGTGTGTTTCACGGCTCAGTGTGCACTATTTGGTAGCTTTTTTAAAGAGTGAAACATTTGGATGGAATAATTGAGCATTTATGCTCTTGGTTTTGTACTTTATAGACGGCGCCTATCCTGCATCACTCAGGAATGTACCGGGAGCTTGGCCAGCGGTTATGAAAACATGAATGTTCCTTTCCTTTAATGCAGTGCGCTGTCGCCCTTTCTACGTACCACCCAAATCAGTCGAATAATGTAACGGCCTTGCTCAATACTAAAAAGAGGGTTAAAAGTGCACCGAGCTGCGGAAGAGACCCTCCCCAAGCGCTTTCCATGCGTGATTCCAGACGGAGTGAAACACAGACAAATATAGGCTACTTTTGAATTATTCACTGCTCTTCACTGAATATTTTTAATAAAATAGTTATGAATCAGTTTATATTTAATTTATATGGTGAAGTCTATGCAGTGCTTTATTTTAACATTTGATTACTTTAATCAATTTCTGTAGCTATAGGCTATTATGTTTATTTTATTTATATATTTTTTTCTATTGTATTTGCTCTATTGTTTGTGATTTTCTTCCTTTTTTATATTAATGTTTCAACTCACTGTTGCTTGTTGACAGTGAAACTGCTCTGAAAGAATAGGTTAAGGGGTTGGGGAACATTTTGGGATTTTTATGAACGCACAGACAGGCACCGCCTGACAAAGTTTTGCTTGGTCCCCAGAAGTCTAGGATCAGCACTGGTCAAAATGAATCTGTGCCCAGGATAAGTGAAACTGAAATCCATGAATAAATGGAGCATGAATGGGGCATGTCATCTGGACCGTTTGATTTCTGTCTATCATTGACTTACAGCAAGTTGACAATACACGTTTTGTTTAGAGCATGCATGTGGTGGCTGACTTAAAGTGGTCATATGATGCGATTTAAATTTTTCCTTTCTCTTTGGAGTGTTACAAAGATTTGCATAACGCCGCCCAAATGTTCACGCAAAGAAAGAAGGTGTAACTTTTATTGCTGTAGTATTGTTGCCGCCGCCGCCATGTCGTGAAGGCGCTGTGGGCTTCATTGTGAAAGCGAAACTACTTTGTTTGGCCTTCCAAAAGAGGACGATATCGCTTCGTCATGCCTGGAGCTGATCCGTGCTGGTCGCTGAGTAAATACTTCAACTGCGCGCTGTCGATCGCCGGATCGGCTTTCACCGTGGACGAAGCGGAGTCCAGCCCGGGGTCGTCACATGTGGTTGCTGCAGGCATCACAATATGGTAAGGGACGTAACATTTCCGTCACACGCTTGAGGAATTCGGCCAATCACAATGCACTGGATAGCTGGCCAATCAGAGCACACCTCGCTTTTTCAGACCGATGAGCTTTGTAAAAAATCGACGCGTTTCAGAAAGGCAGGGCATAGAGGAGATACAATAATTTACAGTATGTGGAAAATAATGTTTTTTTTAACATTAAACTGCATAAACACATTTCATTACACCAAATACACAAAATAATGTTCTTTTTAGCAGCATCATATGACCCCTTTAAAGGTAGGCCTGTTAGTTAACCCTGCATCCTCTGACTTGAGATCAGACCATGAGATCCTGACTGGCTGTGTGAGACTCTGTGCAACATAAGGCCTCTAATGAATTAATAATTGAAGATAATTTATCATAATCACAGTCAAGTTTAAACATAATTTGAAATTGGAGTCAGATTAAGCATGAATAAAACATTTTAACTAAATTCTAATAAAGTAACTTTACAGAAGTGCAAGTAAAAGATCTACACGCAGTGTACTTTCGGGTGGTACAATGGGTGGTCTTTACAAATTGATTCAAAACACATCTAATCAACCAAGGAATGGCTTCAGCAAAGAAAGATTCATATTTTGGAATGGTGTGTGTGCACATTATCTCAAACATTATGTTTTATTGTATGTGCGTTTGTATAGCATCTATACAATGTAATTATGTTCCATATTCCTTCAATAAAGTAATATACCCTCTTTGTACAGAATTAATTTTATTCTTTTGATTAACATCTCTATGTAAAAGAAATGCTCTATATCTAACATTTAAAGTGTTTTAGCAGGTATCAGTGTGAACTATTTACTAGCTTGCTTTATTCATTCATTAATTTATTAGAGTGACGCATTTGGATAAAATAATTGAGCTTTTATGCTCTTTGTTTTGTACTTTGTAGACAGCCCGATCTTGCATAATCAATCAAGAATGTAGGCTACTGCTTATCTGGAGCTCCCAGACTTTCCTCATGGGGAGGATAGGTCAATCTAGTGGGCTGTGGAAAATACTTTTTGATTTACATAATTCACAATTTATGTATACAGTGCAACATAACATGTATACAGTGTGACAACATCTTTTGACTGTTTGAATTTGTCAAGTTTATTGATAATAAATCTTTTCTGCTGTATATGCAGCTTTGTTTACAAACAAGACACAAAAAGACTGCAAACATTAATATGTTCATTAATATGTGAAATGTATTAAAAATATTCTCTTGATTCCACTATGGAGGAGATTATTCACAATAATAATTCATGCAAAAGACACGACGCACACATGCATAGCCCAATTCACATGCATGAAAAAAATATATGGAAAACATACACACACACACACACACATATGTATATATATATATTCAACAACCAACTCACGTGCACAAAAATATATATATATATTCGTAAAATATGTTTCACAAACTCAAAACACAATTCACAGATGTACAACTGTGTACAAACATGTTTGAGTGTTCAAAATTCGTGAGTTTATCATGGACTGTGAATGTGCAAATCGCCATTCGTGTGTGAATCGCCTTGGATTTGTGTGTGTGTATTTTTGAGACTCCTGGCAGGGGTCACTCGTACTCTTTAACCAATCAGATTTGAGCTTGTCATTCGACCAATCCTAACCCGTTGTGGGCGTATGAAGCGAGTGCCCTGGGCGTGCCTGCCTACCTGCATGTTACCAGAGCCATAAATGCAGCATAAAACAAACTTAAAGGGGTCCTATTATGCTCTTTTACAAAGTCTTGATTTTGTTTTGGGGGTGTACTAGAACAAGCTCTCGTGCTTGGTGGTTTGAAAAACGCATTATTTTTCACATAATTTACATTATTACAATACCTTTCTCCCCAGCCTGGCACAAACGGCTCGATTAGTTCTGGGTTTGATGAAGGCCCGCCTTCCGAAAAACGAAATGTGTTGTAATTGGTTAGCTGTCCAAGTGCGTTGTGATTGGCGAACAGCTTAGGCTGGCCGCACACTAGAGACGATTTTCAAATCTTAAAACGATTTTAAGACCATGGGAGACCTCAGACATCAAGACAGTTCAACCGATTTTTAGCCTTATAATCCTCTGAACGCACACACTAGATAATTCGACCAGACCACGAGACCACACACTTGTTGGTTGTAGGAACGATTTCACAGTGACACGTGATCTCATGGACACTCACGAGATCAAACGTGACTAGAGAAGAAAAACAAATAGAGGACAATCAACGTTGTCAGTTGGCTCTCCTGGCGCGCGTTCTGTTTCACAAAGAAAAACAAAATATAAAAAAGAATATGGGTGATATTCTCTGCTTTCATGGCATGTTTGTGGCTGCCAAGTTTCAGCTATAGAAGCACGCAACATCCGGTAGGTGACGCTTGCTATCTCTCATTGGCTTATGGCAGGTATCACATCAGAGGCAGCCCGATCAAGAGTCGTAAATATCAAACATGATTTGAGTTCGGGGATGCTCCGTCTCGATCGGGAGCAGATAAATAATCGTAATGACACCACACAACAGGATTTTTTGGACAAAAAATAGTTTGCGACAAGCCGCGAATCGGGCCACACCCCCCGATCGTTCAGGGATGCAAATTGGGCTTAAAATCGGCCTTAAAATCGTCTAGTGTGCTGCCAGCCTTATGCCTTGTCCAAATACCCACACTTGCGGTCTTGGCCACTTGAGAGCGCGTGCGCGCGACAGGAAGCAAGTGCGCAAGGCTGTCCCTGGTATTAAAAATTCAACCCTAATTAATCACACCTGATCCAACTAATCAAGTCCTTCAGGCTTATTTGAAAACTACATGGTATGTGTGTGGGAGCAGGGTTGGAACAAAACTCTGCAGGGCTCCGGCCCTCCAGTAATTGAGTTTGGCACCCCTGATGTAAATGATCTGCAACAGGAGGTCACACACTACAACGAGCTGACAACTCTGTCACCCAACTACTCTATCCGGAGTACTCTCTCACAGAAACCTTTCCAATGTAAGTTACATATTAATATAATAATTAGATATTACATATAATTTGGTAGAAAAACAGTGTTTTTACGTTTTATTGGTGCAAAGATGAGTAGTGGTGATATTTATTTTGTACAACATTTGCAACTGCTTTTTATCACTTAATTAGAAGCACCGCAAATTAAAATTGTCATGTTATAGGGACTATTGAACAGACATTTAGAAGTTGATTTTAAAATGCAAAGTATTTAAAATTAAAATTAAAATAAAGCTATGTAAACACTTGCATTTTTACAACACTAGTGTGTCCCATCAGGTAATGAAAAGTTCGATACACACTTGTGGTCTTCATCCTCACTTGAACACTTGGGCCAAATACAGGAAATACGTCATATAAGTTGTCAAGTGGACAAGTGCAAAGACCGCAAGTGTGGGTATTTGGACAAGGCTTCAGACTTGCATTCTCAGGCTTGCACTCTCAGACACTTGCACTTCCGCTAACGACGTCACTTGCAGTCTTTATTTTTTTTTTATTTTGTTCTATTTATTTATACTTTTTGTTTGAATCTCTCAACATTTTACAACAGTAGCCAGGTGGTGAAGACAAGAAAAAAGAAACTAAATTACGAAGTCACTTGCAATCGCCACTTGCACTCTCCGATACCTGCGACG
>NW_015648640.1:32403-44697 GCF_001515625.1 Sinocyclocheilus rhinocerous | reverse complement strand
TTTTTTTCCATAAAATTCAACGATTTTTTTAACTTTACATCTACAAAATGATGAATAAAGAATGTGCGTCATTGTGTTTTTGCTTTTTTCAGTTTTTATTCAATTTATGAAGGTGATGTAAACTGAATCATTATACGTTCTTTGGTAATTATACAATAATATAATATTTTGTATATGTAACATATAGTTTTATTTTACATTACAAAAAATGTATAATTTTATTAATTTCAACAAATTTACCATCAGATGCTGCATATCTAGACTAGTCTTTGGATGCGTCCATTGCATCCGACACGTTTTCTCACTAGAATATTGAACAAGAGGATCGCGCAGAACCTTTGCACGCACGGATATTGCAAGACATAATAGAGTGGTATGGTTATTGTTTTTTTGCCTAAATCACGTTTTAGATAGGATGTCAACAACCGCTTAAAAAATAACTGCATTTACAGATAAGTGCATATGTATTATGTTTATTGTTCTTTAATTCTAACATTATAACCTGAATTACAGTGAAAAGATTACATCATTGTCCAGTATTGTACTGTCAGCAATTTATTATAAAAACTTTTTCATAATTGTAACATATGTATTTACATAATTATTCAGGTGCATGTGTAATAACTTGCGAAAACTTGACCTACAGCAGCACTTATTCGTCGCAGTCTTGTCTGATGCACTCAACCAAGCTTCTAACCAAGAGGTCGCCCCTCCCCACCCCCCAACCATTCGAATTTCCGTAGGCGGGAATTATTTTAATGATATTCTATTGGGTCGCTTTGTGACATCACAAAACCTGGAAAACAACGCTGTAGTCCAAACGAGACGTTAGTTGTAGTTCTTGAAATAAGAGACTGCTTGAAAAATATCCAAAAACTATATTTTCATAATCTTATATTTACGACATGTCTCATCAGTCAAAACCTTGTTTTATGCTTTACACTGAGTTTATGAATCTAAAATCTTAATGTGGTATGGTATCCTCGTGAATATGTGTGCATCGTGTCTTTTGTGTGAACTATTATTGAGACCAATCTTGCTCCATATTCCACAGGCATTGGACACTACATTAAATTTACGATTATTACATGAAAATTACAACATCAAATTTTAGAGCAAAAATACGTTTGCTATGAATTCAGTAAGGTCACACAGACTGCTGAGTTTGAGTCTGATGGTTTTGTAGTTATTTAGTTTAATAGTAAACAATTGAATGCATTTTTTATATTTCTGTCACAACAATATGAAAAAAAAACAACAAAACAACATGGATGCTGTTTACCATACGTAAATACCATATTCATAATGAACATTTTACATAATATTTCTGATGGTGCTGATCTATATTGAGAAACAGGCAAGAAAAAAACATTTTGTGTGAAAAGTATAACATTGTATCTGAGCATGAAGAGCAGATTAATCTAAAATAATTCCTTGATACATAAACTTTTGGCAAACCATTTTTCATACAAATAAATGGATCTTCAATTCCTGCTAAAGTCATAAAATAACTGGATTATACCATGAATATTATCAAAAACATGCCATAGATTCAGTATTTTACCACCAGAGGATCTGTTTTGTCCTGGTTTGTTGCAGAAGAATGCATTAGAAGCTGTTGGGTATTTGCCTCTGTTCTCTGGCACCTGAACAAAACCTGGTGATCACACACACACACACGAAAGGCAATTTTATCTAATATTTATTTCATTTTGTTTAACTTCATTTATAACTGATGGAGGTTGATAAATGCAATGCGGCTGTTAAAAAAAATAAATGTGGAGACATTCTTGATTGATTCCATATTTTAAAAAACAACACTTGCGATCATCATCCTTATTAAAAACAATTATGTTGACTTTTTACTTTCAATTATATTGTTTACTTATGTGTTCTTATTGCTACATTTAACATTCTAATTAGGGACTGTATTATTATATTGTAAGGCTGGTGCCAAGCTCAGACCCAGAGGGGGCTGCTCTCTGAGAAGAAAAATGACTTTTCTGGAAATTAGCATTTGAACACTCTCTTGCAAAATTAGCATCCTCATCCAAGATGCAATCACACTCTCTCTTCTCTGTACATGCTAAAATCACCCGAAACTTGCCCAAAATTTATATGATTTCTAATTGTGAACACTCACTACACTCTCAGAAAAAAGGTACAGAAACTGTCACTGCGGCGGTACCTTTGAAAACGGTACAAATTTGTATATTATTTATCACTAAAGGGTGCACATTAGTACCTAAAGTGTACACTTAATTCCTTTTGAAAAGGTACTGCCCTCTTCATCCCAAGAGAAGTAAATCGAGAGGTAATAAAGATTTTAGGAGTTTTGAGATATTTTGCTTACTGTGGAGTGTGTGCCTTCATCCAGTGTTTTCCTGGTAATTACCTTCTGTCCCCCTTGAGGTGTAAACTCTCCAGGTCTGGACCTTGATTATTGCAAATCCTTATTGTTAGTTCATGCCTCCATTTGAAGGATGTTTTGTCTTTGTTTTGGAGTATTTAAAGAAATGTTCCTAACCCTAACCCATATTTGTTATGTCAGATTTTCGTCTTTTACTCTTAGATTTATCTTTGAGAATTTGTTTTTAAATGCAAACTACTTAATTTTCATTCATTACAATTACAGTGTAAACCATTTTCAGGGATGTCTTCTCTAATATTAGTCAGTGATATATATGTAGAAGTCAGTTTCAGACTCACTTGTATCTCTTCTTGACAATGAAGAAACCCAGTAATCCAACCAAAAGAGCAGATCCAAGACAAGAGACGACTGGTACAACTTCAGGGATCTTATTTATGCACCAAGAGCTTGTAACACTCCAAAGAGAAAGGAAAACTTGAAATCGCATCATATGACCCCTTTAAAGTACAACAATTAGTTGATTTTTAATTGTAAAAACCTAGAAATCCATACTATTTGCATACTATGCCTTTATTACTCAAAAAACCCTAATTAAGAGAAATTGATTTGTGCGAGTACCATTATGTCAAGCTAGTTCTAGTTCCCAGTATGCTTTACTTCAGACTTATGTTGCAATTACGTGTTATTTTATGCATTTCTGCAAAGGTTTAATATGGGGGGTCATCTGTAAATGTTTAATGTTATGTTATGTTTGAAAACAGGTTTCTGTTATGTTTTTGTTAACATTGTACTGAAAAGAGCCTGCATTGGCCTACAAATGTTAAGACTATATAAAGCCCTATTAAAAAAACAAAAAAACAAAACAGTATCTGCAGTCTATCTGTTGGTTATGTTAGCATGTGTACTATTACTTGGTCTTTTAAAGGCAATCGTTTTGCATGGTTTTAACCAGAGGTGTAGCTACGGGAAACCACCTGTCAGTCAGGCCCACCCAGTCAGTTGCTTCAGAAGGTAGCCCAATAATTGTGAATTCTGTTGCAATAATCACAATACTTGATCTATAAAAATAAATTGTGTTGTTGCTTTTTTTTGTTTGCCATATAATGATGAAGATAAGTTTGCGAACAGCCCCTTAGCTACAGCAGAGATCGCTGGATGCCGTTATACATGCCTTTGTCCATATTAGGGTTTTCCTGGCATGTCACGTTGCTTCTATGAGCTCCGTTTTGTGCTTTCTGCGCGAGAGCGCCCTCCGGCTTCGAGTCCCTGCGTATTCCACACTCAAGGAGCTGAACAGCTCTGCTAGTGCCAACGTTAATTCACATATTTCTCCATCACCAGCAGCGCTCCATTCTCTAAAGGCTACCTCCCCTACACGCCAGTGTACAGGTACAAAAATCTACATTTTCCTAACGTTAGTTGCCTAGTCACTGTTGTTTATTTCATGTGGTTTAGGTGGCCGCTGAGCCAGACTATGACCAAGCATGGGTTTAACATACTGTCCATTACTACTGTCCAGCTGATTTGATGATGGTGTTGTGTTGCGTCTGTCAGATGCGTGTGTGTGTGGTGTGGCCGCCGTGCTCATGCTGTTCTTATCGTTATTTTCTTAACACTGCTTATGATGACATACAGGCTTATGCTCTGATTAAACGGTGATGCAAATTCAAGCAGGTGTAACTGTTAGTTGTTTTGGCCTATCTTGATAACAGATGTATTTTAGCAAGGCGAGAGTGTTCACAAAGCACAAACAAGTGATCATTTCGACCCTTTGCCCGGCGGGGGTGGACGTGGTCGTTGTGTCCATAGGAGAGATGTTGCTAGAGGTAGAGGCAGCAGGGGTAAGAGAAATAGGGCTGGAAGCAGCATTAGCTCTTTGGATCCAGTCAGAGCGCTCTGGGTCCAGTGCCCCAAAGAGGTGGGAGTGGCCGCAGTACACGGTACAGTCAGTGTGGGGTAGAAAGCCGTATCTAGAGCCCTCACATTCTCACTATCCTCAATTAAAGTTTGGATGCGTGTCTCTAGTTCTGAAATCTTCTCTGTCAGCCTAACTATTTCCCTGCATTTATCACATGTGAATCCCTGCCGGCCGACAGAGAGAGCTAAACTATATATGTGGCAAGCGGTGCAAACAACAATAGCAGGAGAAAAAGCCATTACTCACCATGATTGAAGAATGATTCTGACTTACCACTGTTGTTTGATGAACTCGTGAACAAACGGAGGGAGAGAGAAAAGAAACGGAACGAGAAAAAAAAAGAAAACAGCAATAGACGCAAATGGAAACACGAATGACAAGCTAACCGCTAAGGAATGCTAACACGCTGCACGCGCACTACATGCGCTGTTTTAGAATAAAAGTGAACGATCAAATTAATCAGATTAGTTTGATAGATAATATCAGAAATATGGTGGGAATTAAGTTATATTGTATCACTTTAAACAACAGAGAGTGATAGTAAGATAGAGATTCAACAGAAAAGCAAAGCTACACGGAGCTACAATCACAAACCACTCAGTAGCACGGTACACAGGAGAGGCACAGGAGATGCGAGATGTCTGTCAGATGCGCGTGTGTGTGGTGTGGCCGCCGTGCTCATGCTGTTCTTATCGTTATTTCACTGCTTATGATGGCATACAGGCTTATGCTCTGATTAAATGGTGATGTAAATTCAAGAAGGTGTAACTGTTAGTTGTGTTGGCCTATTTTGATAACAGATGTATTTTAGGCTAGGCCCACCTAGGGGTGGGCGATATGGCAAAAATATCACATGTGACCCTGGACCACAAAACCAGTCTTCAGTGTCAATTTTCGAAATTGAGATTTATACATCATATGAAAGCTGAATACATACGCTTTCCATTGATGTATGGTTTGTTAGGATAGAACAATATTTGGCTGATATACAACTATTTGAAAATCGGGAATCTGAGGGTGCAAAAAAATCAAAATATTGAGAAAATCACCTGTAAAGTTGTCCAAATGAAGTTCTTAGCAATGCATATTACTCATCAAAAACGAAGTTTTGATATATTTACAGTAGGAAATTTACAAAATATCTTCATGGAACATGATCTTTACTTAATATCCTAATGATTTTTGGCATAAAAGAAAAATCTATAATTTTGACCCATACAATGTATTTTTGGCTATTGCTACAAATATCCTCCAGTGACTTAAGACTGGTTTTGTGGTCCAGGGTCACATACATATTTTTCAGAAATATCACGATTTCACGATTTTATCACGATTCTTTGTCATGTTGGTTTTACTATTTTGCAAGTTGTCTGAGCAGTACAGCCAAACTAATTTCCCTTTTTTTAAAACAAAGCCTTTCAATGTAACAACGTGTAAAATAAAAAAAGAATGGCAGATATTTAGGCCAAAATGAGCGAAGATGAAAATCTTTGTCATTATTTTATCTTTGTTATTAAAAAAATAAGAACAAAGATACACATTACAAATGAACATAATACGAAATAAAACAAACAGAACTTTATTTTTCAGGTACAGTAGGTGTATTTAGCAGTATTGAATTAACAAATATAAAAAGTGAAAAACTATATATACATTATATACATCAATTGTACATTGATTCTTATGAAATAAACTGTATTAAAGTTCTTCAGTCAAGAGCAGTGAGTGATTTTTTTCTTTGTGTTTTGTTGTTTTATTAACATTAAAAGAATAGTTCACACAAAAATGGAAATTATGTCATCTGTCTGTCAATTCTGTCATAGTGTTTTATTTTTATACCATAATTTACTCACTCTCAGGTTGTTTTAAACCTGAATGAGTTTCTTTTTTCTGTTGAATGTAATATTATTAAATTCAATGGGGACCTGGTACTGTTTGGTTACTCAAAATATCGTATTTTGTGTTTAGGACAATAAATAAATTATTACAGATTTGGGACAACATGTGAGTAAATAATGACATAATTATCATTTTTGGGTGAACTATCCCTTTAATGACAAGTGGCAGCATGTTTAGTACTGTCCCTTTAAGAGCTGCACGCATCTAACATACAGGCATGCATCCGTTTTTCTCTAAATGTTTTACTTTCACTTTAGACATAAGCAACTGTGTTTATATGTAAACCTTGAGTGTTTTTGACAGTATTAGCGCAATCAGATGCGATGCATAACTTAGTTCAGTAATTAGGCGCTATTTGACAGGCTTTTATTGTGCGAGCGCTTCAGGTATTCGCACTGGAAAAGCGCATCAGAACAGCACGCATATGAAATGTTTAACCGGCAAGACTTTAAAGCAAATAATGTACTTTTGTGATTGTGAATAAGTGCAGTGTCTGGGAGTGTAACTCTGCTGCTGAGTTAACACTGATGTGAATGTATTTCGCGTTGAACAGTAGATTGAGACGGACGCGTCAGAACTGCAGCTGATAGAATAGCACGATACTACGATATTTCTCCAAAAGCAGATCGTAGAGACATTTTTACCGTCCACGATCAAAAATCGTCATATCGCACACCCCTAGACCCACCCAATTTTCTCTGGGCCCACCCACATTGTAATTCCTGGCTACGCCACTGGTTTTAACAAGTAAATCAGATCACAGTTCAAGTAAATACAACTAAGAAATCCCAAGTTGCAGTAAATGTTACATTAGTTAACTCAACTTAAATAAATTTGTTTGGGATACATTATATTTAATTTAAAATGAGTTTAAAGGGTTAGTTCCCCCAAAAATGACAATTAGCCCATAAATTACTTAACCTCAAGTCATCATAGGTGTATATGACTTTCTTCTTTCAGACGAATCCAGTTATATAAAAAATTGTCTTTAATCTTTCAAGCTGTTTCATGGCACTCAGCGGGTGTTGCATGCATCAGTCCAAAAGAAGTTAAATAAAAAGTGCCCATCCATAAAAACCCCGTCTCACACGGCTCCGGGGGGTGAACAAAGGCCTACAGTTGTACACGGAAGAAGCTCCGGGCGGATGACGTATAAGTTCAGCACTGCGCAAGCGCCAGTGAGTCTCGTGAAAACCAACGTTTGTTAACAGGAGCAAAGGAAGCAAAGTTTCCTTACTTTAGCAAAGGAAAAGTCTCCTCTTGGCTTATATCGAAATCCTCCAACATTCTTCTTTACAAATCCTCGTTTTGTACTTCTAATAAGTGACCGTTGTTTTGTTTTGATTTGAGCGGCGCATGCGCAAAGCCGACCTCATACGCCATGCGCCCGGAGCTGCATCCGTGTAGGACTGTTCTGAAAGAAGAAAGTCATATACACCTAGGATATGGATAGGTTTTTTTTTAAGTAAGGTTAACTAATTAGAGTTTACTGTGCACAAATTTAAAAATAATTTATTCCTATAATATATTAAAAGAATGCTTTAAAAACATACCGTGAAGACAGTACATTAGAACTCCTGACCGTAGTACACCCATGCTGGACTGGACTCTAGAAACTGAAGAGACAAAAACGCAGCAAATTATTAAAAAAAAAAAAAAGTGTTAGGCTATTGATTTCTTAACAACACGCATCTTTGTCTAGGACACTGCCACTGGATAGGCTTCAGTAAGGTTCAAATATATTAACCTATTAACACCTACATCGTTACAAAGCGGACCAAATGTGAACCTTCCCTGTTTGCTGGGAAAGTGTGGAAAGTTTTTCACATTCCAAAATAGTGAACTTACCAAGCGGTTGACGGACAAGCTTTGCTGTAAAGAAAAATCACAAATATAGCGGGTCAAGATAACACTGTTTTGTATTTGGAAATACTCGCTTTTTTAGTTCGGTAAAGTTGGCAAGACATTCACAGATTCGACTTTTCCGGATCAATAAATCACGAGCAAAACGTTTTTACTATACAATTGACGCCTCTTTCCTTTCGTAGTGATGTAGAAAACGAGCTACAAGCGAGTTTTCCTCAAAACAAGCTTTCCTCCGCTCTGTACAAAACACAGTGATCTCAATTCGCTTGAGTCTGAGGGAAAAGTCCGAAGGGATCGTCTGCAAAGTGCGAAACGCGAAAGTTACTAATAAAATAATAACTTCACAGTAACACGCTGTAGTGTCACCAAATTCAGTTCACACCTCACTGCTCTCCTGCTTGCTATACTACAAGACTTATTTTGAAAGTAATTGCTTTGACACATTTTTTATGAAAAATAGTTAATAACTTTACTGTAACACACACTTTCAACAAATTCAGTTCACACATCACTGCTCTCCTGCTGGTTTTACTACAACAGTTATTTTTGAAAATAATTGGTTTTACACATTTTTATAATTTTTTTATAATGACAAATAGTTAATAACTTCAGTGTAACACACTGTACTTTCTCCAAATTCAATTCACACATCACTCCTGCTGGTTATACAACACGTATTTTGAAAATAATTGCTTTTACATATTTTTTATAATTATTTAAGGTGACAAATAGTCATTACCTTCATTGTTATTGGACAAAATCGTCAAAATGATTTGTATGATTTAAAAAAAAAATTGAATAAATACAGATTCGACTTTTCCGGATCAATAAATCACGAGCAAAACGTTTTTACTATACAATTGACGCCTCTTTCCTTTCGTAGTGATGTAGAAAACGAGCTACAAGCGAGTTTTCCTCAAAACAAGCTTTCCTCCGCTCTGTACAAAACACAGTGATCTCAATTCGCTTGAGTCTGAGGGAAAAGTCCGAAGGGATCGTCTGCAAAGTGCGAAACGCGAAAGTTACTAATAAAATAATAACTTCACAGTAACACGCTGTAGTGTCACCAAATTCAGTTCACACCTCACTGCTCTCCTGCTTGCTATACTACAAGACTTATTTTGAAAGTAATTGCTTTGACACATTTTTTATGAAAAATAGTTAATAACTTTATTGTAACACACACTTTCAACAAATTCAGTTTACACATCACTGCTCTCCTGCTGGTAATACTACAACACTTGTTTTGAAAATAGTTGCTTTGGCATATTTGTATCTGTTATGAAAAATAGTCATTAACTTCATTGTTATGAGAAAGGATAACAAATCATTGAAAGCAAGTGTACAGGAATGTAACCGTTGCAGTTGGAGATGGTGTCTAAAGTTGCACAGTGTTGCGGAAAAAGATGGAGAGGATGTCCGAAGCGTGGTTCTTAATATACTAGAGAAGATCGCTCCTGGAATTGGAGACGGGCTACAGGACAGTGTCGATCGAAACGAGCGGATGGTAAGGCCGGATCGATCATAATCCTCTTCTCTTCTCGCATCCGTGACATGATTTGGGGCGCTGCCAAAGGCTGCAAATTTCTAACTGACAAAAAACTGCGTCTTTCGGAGCCTCTGTCTCCCGACGATAGAGCTGCGCGGGACAAGCTGTGGCCTCTCGTGAAGAAGGCACGGGAGGAGGGCAAGCTTCCGCAGCTCTTTTGCTTTGATTGATGGGAAGCAAGTCTTCTATTTGGTGAATATAATATATATATATATATATATATATATATATATATATAAATCATCCAAAAGCAATTATTTTCAAAATAAGTGTTGTAGTAAAACCAGCAGGAGATCAGTGATGTGTGAACTGAATTTGGTGAAAGTACAACTGTGTTACAGTAGTTATTAACTATTTTTCATAATAAAAAAATAAAAACAAATGTGTAAAAGCAATTATTTTCAAAATAAGTGTTGTAGTAAAACCAGCAGGAGATCAGTGATGTGTGAACTGAATTTGGTGACACTACAGCGTGTTACTGTGAAGTTATTGAGTATTTTATTAGTAACATTTTTCGTTTAGCACTTCGCAGACGGTCCCTTCGGACTTTTCCCTCAGACGCCAGCGCATTGAGATTTTGTACAGAACGGAGGAAAGCTTGTTTTGAGGAAAACTCGCTTGTAGCTCGTTTTCTACATCACTACGAAATAAAAGAGGAGTCAATTGTGTAGTAAAAACGTTTTGTTCGTGATTTATTGATCCGGAAAAGTCGAATCTGTGAATATCTGGCCAACTTTACTGGCTGCCAACTTTACCGAACTGTGATTTTTTTCCCTGTTACGACATTAAAAGGAAATCCAAAAAAAGCCCACTTAGTGCCAGGGGCGTAGGCAGCGGACGAGCCTGATGGGCACAGGCCCGCCCACTCTGATGAAAGCACTATTTCGAAAAGGTAACGAAGTTTCTGTGTGAAGCATTAAAGGCAGGGTATGTGATTTTTCAAAAACACTTTAGAAAACTGATTCGGGCCGAATCGCAAAACAAACTTGTAGCCAATCAGCAATAAGGGGCGTGTCTACTCGTGATGTGGAGGAGAGAGCTTTCAGTGCATGGGACGGACATTAGCCGAGCCTAGCAACAGAGAGATAGAGAGCAACAGTGTCAAAACAATGCATAGTCTGTATGATAAATCGTCTGAGCTGTTCTGCCTGATTGATTACAGGCACACAGCAGAACAAACAAGCGAATGACCTGTGCTAACCCAGGCTAATATAGTTTTTACTCTTTGATGTGCTAAGCTTTCAATTTTTTTCAATTAAAAAATTTCATTTGTGAGACTAATTTTAGTTTGAATAGTTTGATTAGTAGCCTACCTAGTTGTCATTGGTGACTAGTATATTGTGCTTATAACAGTGCTTGAAATAAACCTCTACAAATGTATCTGTGGCCTAATAAAATGTATATAATCAAAACTGGTGTACGTATCCTGTTTTTTTCTTCTTCTTCTTCACATTATACTGGATATCATGTAGAATTATTAATGTCTTACAAGTAAATGTGCATTAAATATGCAAATATGTCACATATTTTATTTTTTATTATTAATATTTTTAAAGCTTTTTTTATTTATTAAAAAAAAAATCAAAATCTTTCCACATTTACCTGTTGTCTCCAAGCACTAATAGATTAAAGGTATAAGTGCACACAAAAATGACAACTCTTTCATTATTTCTCAAAGTGTCTTCTACAGAAGAATGAGTCATACAACCTTGAAACAACAAGAGAGTGAGTGAATTTTTATTTTATTTTTTATTTTATTTTATAACTGTCCCTTTAAAATGGACCTACAAAAGCATATGTAATGTTTTTCTTTATTGTATTTAGTTAACAGTCAAATACAGAGCAAAAAACACAGAGCATTGTGTAACAGTTTAGGGAATGTGAGAAAGAACTACTACTAATATAATAAATATTATAATAAATATCATATATAAGCATACATTGTGTCTGTTCTTTGACCATATGTTGCACTGAAAAACAACCTACTTTCATGTCATATGTTTAAGAATGGTGTGTGAATGTAACCCCTCTCTCCCGGATCCTCACTGACACACCCCGTTCTCGTTCCGAGTGGGTCTCCGGCATGGGAGGCGGACGCACTAACAAGCAGGCTAAAGACTGCAGCCTCTAGCGTCAGTCGCTAGTGCGTCTCTTGAGATCAGGGGAGTGAGGTTTACCTGCACAGCACCTACTCGCTGGCCTCCGTTACACTCACCCCCCTAACCTCACTCGCATCCCGGTCACGGCACCAATGTAACCCCTCTCTCCCGGATCCTCACCGCCACACCCCGTTCTCGTTCCGAGTGGGTCTCCGGCATGGGAGGCGGACACACTAACAAGGAGGCTAAAGACTGCAGCCTCTAGCGTTAATTGAGAATGCGGATTCCCACCTGTCTCAGAGGGGAGAGAGCACTTCG
The DNA here is from genome assembly GCF_001515625.1 of Sinocyclocheilus rhinocerous. Lineage (NCBI taxonomy): Eukaryota > Metazoa > Chordata > Actinopteri > Cypriniformes > Cyprinidae > Sinocyclocheilus > Sinocyclocheilus rhinocerous. The sequence continues at coordinate 32,677 of NW_015648640.1, read as the reverse complement.
ATGCCCTTCGTAAAAGTGCGGGGGGGCAGTATGCGTCCAGCAAAAAGAACCAGTCTCCTGAGCGAATTCTCGCAAGGATCTGTTTTAGTATAGTCATCCTGAACGACCTTTTCATGAGGGCGTGATTCAGGTGTCTGAGATCGAGGATGGGCCGGAGGCCACCATCCTTTTTGGGGACGAGGAAGTAGCGGCTGTGGAAGCCCGACTCGCTCTGAGCTGGGGGAACCGATTCTACGGCTCCTATCGCCAGCAAATTCATCACCTCTGAGCGCAG
>NW_015648640.1:27999-30726 GCF_001515625.1 Sinocyclocheilus rhinocerous | reverse complement strand
TATATATATATGTGTGTGTGTGTATATATATATATATATGTGTGTGTGTGTATATAAAATTCTGTCAGTTGACCACTATAGGACAGTGTTGTTACTTTTCACTAAAACTATTAAAACTAATTTTCATTAAATGAAATCAAGATGAAATTAAATACAATTATTAGATGAAAAAAATAAATAAACAGAACCAAGGTTATTATAGTTAAAGGCAGGGTATGTGATTTTTCAAAAACACTTTAGAAAACTGATTCGGGCCGAATCGCAAAACAAACTTGTAGCCAATCAGCAATAAGGGGCGTGTCTACTCGTGATGTGGAGGAGAGAGCTTTCAGTGCATGGGACGGACATTAGCCGAGCCTAGCAACAGAGAGATAGAGAGCAACAGTGTCAAAACAATGCATAGTCTGTATGATAAATCGTCTGAGCTGTTCTGCCTGATTGATTACAGGCACACAGCAGAACAAACAAGCGAATGACCTGTGCTAACCCAGGCTAATATAGTTTTTACTCTTTGATGTGCTAAGCTTTCAATTTTTTTCAATTAAAAAATTTCATTTGTGAGACTAATTTTAGTTTGAATAGTTTGATTAGTAGCCTACCTAGTTGTCATTGGTGACTAGTATATTGTGCTTATAACAGTGCTTGAAATAAACCTCTACAAATGTATCTGTGGCCTAATAAAATGTATATAATCAAAACTGGTGTACGTATCCTGTTTTTTTCTTCTTCTTCTTCACATTATACTGGATATCATGTAGAATTATTAATGTCTTACAAGTAAATGTGCATTAAATATGCAAATATGTCACATATTTTATTTTTTATTATTAATATTTTTAAAGCTTTTTTTATTTATTAAAAAAAAAATCAAAATCTTTCCACATTTACCTGTTGTCTCCAAGCACTAATAGATTAAAGGTATAAGTGCACACAAAAATGACAACTCTTTCATTATTTCTCAAAGTGTCTTCTACAGAAGAATGAGTCATACAACCTTGAAACAACAAGAGAGTGAGTGAATTTTTATTTTATTTTTTATTTTATTTTATAACTGTCCCTTTAAAATGGACCTACAAAAGCATATGTAATGTTTTTCTTTATTGTATTTAGTTAACAGTCAAATACAGAGCAAAAAACACAGAGCATTGTGTAACAGTTTAGGGAATGTGAGAAAGAACTACTACTAATATAATAAATATTATAATAAATATCATATATAAGCATACATTGTGTCTGTTCTTTGACCATATGTTGCACTGAAAAACAACCTACTTTCATGTCATATGTTTAAGAATGGTGTGTGAATGTAACCCCTCTCTCCCGGATCCTCACTGACACACCCCGTTCTCGTTCCGAGTGGGTCTCCGGCATGGGAGGCGGACACACTAACAAGGAGGCTAAAGACTGCAGCCTCTAGCGTCAGTCGCTAGTGCGTCTCTTGAGATCAGGGGAGTGAGGTTTACCTGCACAGCACCTACTCGCTGGCCTCCGTTACACTCACCCCCCTAACCTCACTCGCATCCCGGTCACGGCACCAATGTAACCCCTCTCTCCCGGATCCTCACCGCCACACCCCGTTCTCGTTCCGAGTGGGTCTCCGGCATGGGAGGCGGACACACTAACAAGGAGGCTAAAGACTGCAGCCTCTAGCGTTAATTGAGAATGCGGATTCCCACCTGTCTCAGAGGGGAGAGAGCACTTCGATGCCCTTCGTAAAAGTGCGGGGGGGCAGTATGCGTCCAGCAAAAAGAACCAGTCTCCTGAGCGAATTCTCGCAAGGATCTGTTTTAGTATAGTCATCCTGAACGACCTTTTCATGAGGGCGTGATTCAGGTGTCTGAGATCGAGGATGGGCCGGAGGCCACCATCCTTTTTGGGGACGAGGAAGTAGCGGCTGTGGAAGCCCGACTCGCTCTGAGCTGGGGGAACCGATTCTACGGCTCCTATCGCCAGCAAATTCATCACCTCTGAGCGCAGGATGTGTGCATCTTCGCTCTAAGCTGAGGTGGGAACCATGCAGCTGAATCGCGGGGTATTTGAGCGAATTGCAGTGAATAACCTTGTTTTATTATCTCCAACACCCAGATTGGCACTACAGGGATGGCCCGACAGGCCTAAGCCCGTGTGACAAGGGGTTGGATTAAATTGAGAGGCTGGTCGCCGTATGGGGACCCCAAACTCAGGAGAGGAAATTTGCTTTCCCTGAAAATGCTTTCAAAAAATGCTTCGCTAGACTTAATGCTCTCATAGCAGAGCAGTCAGCCACCGTGCGCGGAGCCTCAGCGTGGGCTTGCCCAGACGCGTTCAATTTAAAGCTGTCAGTGATAATAATCATTAATGACAGCATTCTCTTTTAATCCACCTAAAAAGATCAAACCACTCGCTAGAAGAGGAGTTTTGATGATCTTTATGTGTAAACACTCTGGCAGATCAAAAATGCTGCATGCATTCTCTCAAATCTGCTCGTAGCGGATGAGGGGAGGGGCGGGGCTGTCTTCATTGAAGAAGGCGAGCCGCGAGCAAAGCGTTCAAATACAAAGCTGTCAGCGATATTGAATCATTGGTGACAACGTTCTGCTCTAAACCGCCCAGGAGGATTGAGCCACTCGACAATGAGGGGCGCCGATCCCCTCGTGTAAACACTGGCAGATCAAAGAGCTGCGTGGAGAGTGATACATGCGGGGGCTTTGCCGGCATTAAATCACTCAAACCTGATCGTTCATACCC
>NW_015648640.1:3776-27930 GCF_001515625.1 Sinocyclocheilus rhinocerous | reverse complement strand
GCGGTTTGCTTTGATCTGCCCAGGAGGATTAAGCTGCTCGTGAACGAGGAGCACTGATTCTCATGTGTAACACACACTGGCAGATTAAGCACGCCTGATATGTGTCAGCATGAAATTGCTCTGCCTGATCGCTCAACCCGCAAGCTCACTGTTGCTTCCTCCAAGGTAACTGGGAGGAGAGAAACATGAGAGCGGGGAGGTGGGGCCGACTTCCGCGAAAGAACAGGGGCAGACTAAGGCTTCGCCGTTTCTCTCTCCGAGGCTTGCTGAGAGAGGAGAAACAGGAGAGTGGGGCTGCCTTCAGTGAAAGGCGTTCCGCGAGTGGAGAAGAGCGAGACTCATGCTCTGAATGAGCATTCTGTCTCAGTAAGCGCGCAGCTCACTGCCCTTCTGCGGCGGATCGGAGTGCAACGGGGAGAGAGAGCACGTAGGCACAGTGCCAGCATGAGATCAGTCAACCCGGTTACTTATTACCTGATTCCGCTGTTTCCCTCTTCAAGGCTCGCTGAGAGAGGGGAAACGGGAGAGCGGGGCTGCCTTCAGTTAAGGCGGTCCGCGAGTGGAGAAGGGCGAGAATCATGCTTTCAACGAGAGCATTCCGTCTCAGTGAGCGGGCAGTCTCTGCGTGGGGGCTGCCCAGACAGGTGACTACAATCACTGCCCTTCTGCATCGTGTAAGATTCCCTGCACGAGCCACACTCGCAGCGCGACATTTGCAACAACGTCGCTAGAATTTGCTATTTTAGGGCTTACCTGCTAGCAATAAGCTCTCTCAGTATCGCCGGATGGCGGCAGGGGAACAGGACCGGAACTGCTGCGATGCTGAGGCGCAAAGAGAGCCGGTCAGCCGAGCAGGGAGGTCTCAATCCAGCTGCAAGGCGTGTCAGTGGCGAGCAGGCTTTCAGGATCAGCGTCGGATCTTTTTCAGTCGTCGCCGAAGGAGAAGAAATCTGAGAATCCTGTGGCGAATGCCCGCTTATATAGTCAGATGCCCCGCCCATTCTCGCGGGCTTTGGCAGGCTTGGCGGGCTTCATCGCCATAGGCTCGTGCAGCTCCACTGACTAGCCATTGGTTCGTTTTTTATTACACTGCACGAACCAATGGCCGTGCAGTTTCACTGCGTGAATGAAGAAGGCTTTAGTTCCGCATAAACACATTTCATTACACCAAATACACCAAATAATGTTCTTTTTAGCAGCATCATATGACCCCTTTAAGACTCTAAAGAATAATATCAACCTGTGGAAAATGGGCATCCTATGACCCCTTTAAGGTTTATGCACTGTATTATTTAATCAATTACTGTTACGTGTGCATGCATGTGTATTTATTTCTATCTAGGGACAGGAAAAGGCGATTACCTTTGTTTTGTGTTTAATTGTGCAGATTCCTTACAGCTGTGGACCATTATCGTGTGCTTAAAAGAAGCCAAGTTGACACATTTCAGCGGCTGGACTTAAGCTGCCGTCCAGAAACGGAGATGCGCTCTCTGTTGTGTTTTTATTTTTATTTCCCTGACTAAGTTTCTCCCACACATTGTTTAAATTATTTCAATAAATTCCCCTTAGTTACCGAGCCTTTGTGTTGTCCCTCTTTTGTTATGGCAGTGGCTGTAACAATTACAAACTGCAATGTTTGTTATAATGATTAGCATTTTGACTACAAAAAAATAAATAAAATCTCAGGTATGTAGCTTATATAGGTAACAGAAACACTGGCTATATACAAAATAAACAAGAAATTAAGAATGCCACAGTATACTCCAACAGACTAACTTACACTTTATTAGGCCACAGATACATTTGTAGAGGTTTCACGAGTTCACACGTACATATAATGAACGGAGTAAAGGTTATGCGTATTTGGCGTGCTGTCCGGGGAGAGGACTCCGAGCTCGTTCATTACTCTCGAGCCCGGGGTACTCCCCCCGTCCGGGGAGAGGGGTCCGAGCTCGGGTCTAAGCCCGGACCCAAAGTGCTCCCCCAAAGATGCAATTAGTACGGGACAGCAGCCAGAGAGGAGCATTGATAACCCCCCAAAATTTGCAAAACTTAAAATTGGAGGGGTGCTGGACATCGCTTGTAGTAGCGGCACTGCTGAGGCTTAGAAGAGAGAACTAGAGGCTTCTGCGGAAGCGGGCGCTGCTGCGGCATCTGAAAAAGAAAAACTCCTGTGGGAGTGGGAACTGCTACAGCATCTGAAAAGAAAAAATGGCTTCTGCGGAAGCGGCCGCTGCTGCGGCATCTGAAAAGAGAAAGTGGCTTCTGCGGAAGCGGGAACTGCTGCGGCAGTGGGGAAATATGGAAAAGCTCCTGCGGGAGCGGGCACTGCTGCGGCAGTGGGGAAATATGGGAGAGTTCCTGCGGGAGTGGGCACTGTTGCGGCAGTGGGGAAATATGAAAAAGCTCCTGCGGGAGCGGGAACTGCTGAGGCAGTGGGGAAGTATGGAAAAGCTCCTGTGGGAGCGTGCCAATGCTGAAAGACTAGAGATAATGGAGGTAAGGCTTCTTTGATTATTTATAGAGGTTCTCTCTTGTGCTGATTGGATAGATGATGTAATTACTGATGATGAACTGGCCGTGTTAATTATCTGCGCGTGCTCCTCCCGAAACTTGTTAATAAAACATCACTTATTTCAAGCACTGTTGTAAGCACAATGTACTATAGTCACCGATGACAACTAGGTAGGCTGCTAATCAAACTATTCAAACAAAAATTTGTCTCACAAATGAAATAAAAAGCTTAGCACATCAAAGAGTAAAAACTATATTAGCCTGGGTTAGCACAGGTTATTCTCTTCTTGTTTGCTCTGCTGTGTGCCTGTAATCAATCAGGCAGAACAGCTCAGACGATTTATCATATTACACAAACTATGCATTGTGTTGACACTGTTGCAGTTAATTCTACACATTGAAACTTCGTTACCTTTTCGAAATAATCCGATAAACAAGTTGCGATTTGAAGAGCGTGCACTAATATTTTCAGTTCCATTCGTTTGCGCGTTGTCTCAAGGACACGCCCACAATACGGGAATAAATTAATATTCATGTTTACTCCACCCACTGGAACAGTTTTTCACAAGAACTGAATATGACAACACCGGGAAACACTACTGTCAGGCCGATTATGAATGTCATTTGAGCTCAGTCAGTGTTTTCAGTCGGTGTCCAAAGTCGTTTGGTATGCGGTGTCTAAAGAATTTAAGAACAGCTGTTGCCAGTCGTCCTCACAAAGATTAGCCTATTTATTATTATTATTATTATTATTTTATTTTATTTTTTTAAATATAATTTTTTTGTGACTGACGCCGGCGATTAACTGCACCTATTTCCTAATTTGTAAGCCTATTAATTTAAATAACGAATTAACAAATGTAAAAAAAAAAATCACAAGCATGACATTTCTGAATAAAACAATTTTATACACTTTAGTTATCTAATTTGGCATTTTCAATTAACATAGGCCTGTTACATTCTTCTTATTAGCCTATTAGGCCTATTATTATTATGAAGTTACTTTTATTATAAAATTAATATTTGGCTACAATTAATTTGCCCCGCAATAATTTCATAGCTCATCACCGCATAACTGATGCGCTGCGTGGATAATAAAGATTAGGCTAGCTTACTATTTCAAAACAGGTTTATTGTACAATGAATTATAGGCCTATAATTAAAATTATTAACACTGCAATCATCAATGAAAAAGCTTTATTTCAAGAAAAAAAAACCTGTTTAACACGAAATAGCCTACGGTTCTTCTCTCTTTATTTTTTTTAATTTTTTTTGTCCTATGTTCGGGCCACAAGAGAAATATTAAGGGAGTAAATTAAAACATTTAGCTATATAGGCTACCATTATCAGCATAATATGAAGTAGATTCGTCTCTCGTCCTCTCTGAGAGAATATGCGCTGTTAATGCAGCGTCAGATGCCGAAAGCGCCGCAAGTTTTTACTTTCACTTTCTAGTGAATCAACTGAGATTAAGAGGTTCACTGCATAACTCTTGCCGTATTTGTTAGACATTGTAAAGTTTTATCATGAATATAGGCTATAGGCCTATCTCTGTTCAGATTATGTTTGTGCCCTTCCAAATAATGGCGTGTCTACAATGCTAGTGAATCAACTGAGATTAAGAGGTTCACTGCATAACTCTTGCCGTAAAGTTTGCACGTTGCTTGTGTGATATCCATTGGCTCGCCTTCCTGGTTTAAAGCAAATATTTACAATATTGCGAGGTATGCACCCATCATTGAGTTAGCAATTGGGGGCCCGCAGATTTGCGCTATGTCCGTTAGCCTATAGTGCCGCTCACTTTGCCCAGGCCCGCCCAAAAATAAAAATCTGGCTACGCCTGCCACTTACAAAGTACAAAAATCCACATAAATAAGTATGTTTTCTGTGTTTTGTTGTAAACTTAGGTTGTAATACAAAAGGTATTTTGTTTTTTCGATTTTGTTTTTCATAAGGAGTTAAGAGAGACACCAGAAAAAAAGGTACACTCTAAAAAATGCTGGGTTAGGTTACTACCCAGAAGGTTGGGTTAAACATTTAACCCAACCGCTGGGTCAAAACAACCCAATTGCTGGGTTTGTCCCTATTTTACCCAGCACCGGGTTGTATTTAACCCAGCATTTTTTAGAGTGTACAGAATAATGTATGACGCATAAATTAATGTTATATTTTATACAGCCTACAGATTCAGAAACAGACTTTGTATTTATTTACGTTTGTGCCCTTCCAAATAATGGCGTGTCTACAATAACTAATGATAATGTAAAAGTTAGACACTGGCCATGATGACTGATAAAAACAGAAAAAGCAGTGTCAGATCCGTTATTTAAATTTACGCGGAATGTCCAATTTATATGATTTCTTGACCAGTAGGCGGCGCTGTCCGCATACTGCTCAAAGTACTCTCAGGATGGTGACAACATTCACAAAATTTTGTTTCAATAAAGCATTTCTAAGAAACAGCCTCACTTTCTGTTTGGTATGTCACTGTCTGAACGTAACAATGATTCAATCATATTTAATAGTCAGGTACAAAAGTAGTATTTTTTTTTTTAAATCAGTATAATATTACATATATTATTCATAAGCATAAATCAGAGCAGTTGTTTGCTTAACCAACCTGAATAGATCTGGAATTCTAAAAAGAGACGCATACATGATAAATGTAACAAAAATATTAATAATAACATTATTAATAAAGTCTAACACTGTTAATATTAAAAAAATAATAATAATAAAATAAAAAAACTGTATTGAGCCCATTTTGCTTTGATGTTGTTTTCATCAGATATTTCCATACATGTTGAGTTCGTCCATGTTGGTGTATTCAGCTTCATAATCATAACCCTTAATAGAATATTTCAAGAGAGAACAGAGAGCCAGACATCAGTTAATAGCATATTTCAATAAGAATTTCTCAAAGGATCTCAGTATGTTTTCCACAGTGTAACACAGTGCAAATAATATACTCACAGAGCGGGATTTTGGATCACTGAGGTGCATGGGGGGGAAAAAAATTATATATATATATATACACATAATTTTCTTGTTTGTTTTTTGTGGTTATTCCATTTAAATACCAAAAATATCTTGTTATTTTTTTTTTTTTTAATTTACACTTATATGGGTTCAAATGTGCTGTACCTCTTTGGTGACGGCATATAAGGTTTGGAGAATGCCTCGTTTCCTGACATTGCATCTTTTGACCTGAATGGGAACAGATGTCATGTGTAAGAACGGAAGGTGATGCTGTGAGTTTTACTAACGTTTTTCCTCTTTTGTTTGATTTCTACTTAGTTTATTCCCATTTGATTTGACCTCCAGATTAATGCCTTTCATTACTGACTGCTCCACATCCACATGATTTTTTTGCATATTGACTAAAATTGATAAACATCAATGCAGCACATCAATATGACTCAAAGTTATCGAAACCTATGTTAAATTATAACTTTTAAAAGAAGGTACAGAAAATCAGATGATTAAAGATTATCTAATCAAGCAGCAAAGGAGAAAGAGACTGAATGCATAAAAATTATATATAAACATTGCTTCCTGTGTATCGTCCAATGAACATCTACATACAGTACCTGTATATGGTAAGTGATACGACAACTTATTACACATCTAATTTGTTCTCAGAATATCTAATTAGCATTTGCTAGCACTCCTCAAAAGCAAACAATTATTTCTCAGACAAAAAGTGTAAAGTTTGTCATATTCACTGTGTTCTGTATGTGAAATTAGTAATATGTGGTCTTTAGTTGAGATATGATTCCCAGTGCACGCAAACATAACAGTTTACTGAGTGTACAGTTGCCACCCTATTCTCTTGGCAATCAAAAAAAAAATTTCTGTTTCTGAATCCACTTTCAAGTCTAGTTGTACAAAGTCAATGCAAAGACTTTTTTTGTTCAGTTTGATGACTGAAAGCTTTCAACAGCAGCACTATAAAACATTTGTATATGAGATGAAATTTTGTTGCAGAAAAGTGCAAAATAATATATATTATAGCAAAATAAGTCGTGCATGATCATGCATGTGTTGTTAAATTATTTAAATATTAACTTTAAATCTCACAGGGTAAATATTTTACCTCTAAGGGGTTCAGCTGACAAAAAATGTTTAGAAATTCCTGGCCTAAAGAAACATACACAAAGAGTTACCTTTGTCGCTTCTTATATATGATGACTCCAGCAAGTATACAAACCAGAAGGAACACAAGTGATGGCGTTAGGATATAAAGACCAATAGTCTCCAGTCCAATGAGCACTGGGTCTGCTTTATTATGGAAAAGGGATAAAAGGATTAATCATTATTATTAGCACACAACTGATAATATCATAACTGATCTGAAAGGCATAACAATGACGTAAGTATGGACTCCAGGAAAAAAAACTAAATAAACAATATCAATATAGAAAACAATATGAATGATGAGACATGGTTGAGACAGTATATGTTAAATAAATCACTCACATTGCACATTTAAGACAACAGATGCCATAATGTCTCTTCCAGAAAATTTTGCAGTACATATCAATTTCTTCTCATGATCTACTTTTGCACCCAGAAAGGTTATGTTAGAGTAGATGACCCAATTTAAACCAGAAAGTGTTTTGCTCCACTCTGTGACCTGCATGTTCTCATAGTTCCATGTGATGTTTGGATTCTCTTTCTGGCAGGAATGGTAGACGCTACAAATGAAGTTCTTTGCGACGCCCTCTGTGACATCTGCCAGTTCAGGCTCAATCGTTATGTTATGATGAACACCTGAAATTGAACTGAAATCTTGTAATAGGTCTCAATGTGACATTTAAAGTGAATAGCTAATAGCACACAAATCAGTTCATGTTTGTGTTTACTCACATTGTGCACTTGTGTTTTTTGTATCTGTCACTGTTATGCCACCATAATGTGTTACTGAACACTTAATAGTTGAGTTTTCTGCCTTTACAACACCTGTGCGTGTCAGAGTGATTTTCCACGGGCCATCTTTAATGGAGTCATTGACTATTTTGTCAGATCCTTCTATACCGTTCAGAGTGATGGTTGGTTTGCTGTATGGACACGTGTGGAAAGTTGAACATTCTACTGTGATGGCGTCACCCGTCCTTTCACCTCCAGAAATACTGATGCTGGGCAGCTGTGGACTTGCTACAAATAGCAGAAATGTCAATATTAGGCAACTAGATAAGAAGTCAAGCAAGTTTTGAAGAACAAAGTATTTACGTACCGTCAACTTGAATTGTAGAGGTGACATCATAAAATTTGTAGGTGCGCCATCCAACATTTTCAGGGTCAATCCATGCATATAATTTCTCTCCATGGTGGGACTGTTCCAGGTTTTTAATTAACAGACTGCAATCCCTACTTAATGGGTCACCATATAAATCAGTTTTCTCTCTGAACTTCTCAATGACATAATCTGGATACCTTGGATCATAAACTAAAGGATAACCTTTAGAGACCCACTGATACCACACAACTCTACGTGGTTTTTGGGGTGGGTATGATGTGTAGCTGAAAGAACATGGTATGACCAGACAAGAACCTTTGAGGCCATTGATGTCTTTCGGCATTCTCACTTCCCATCCCAAAGCATCATACAGCAGAATACCTGTGGTACAAAAGTTGGAGTCATAAATGGCTGCTTGTTCATTTCAGCTGGTAGTTTTAGCATTTTAATTGCCTGTTTTCTGTTGTTTTCTGTTAGTGTAGGACACCAAAGCACACTAAACTTAGTAGTTTACATAAGTGTAAGTAGATTCAGCTTTTTATGGCTGCTATAAACATGTAGTGTAAAGATGTATGGCTAGCTGTTATTACATGATAGTTATATCTTGTCATTGTTGCATTTTGGTTTTTGGATAAAAAAGAGATAAATAGTATGAAAAGGTTTTGAAGTGATTCAATAAATTTGGTATTAAGGAAGCAAGTAGAATCTGTTTACAGTTTTCGGATGGATACACACTATGAATTCAACAAAATGTATCGTGCTAATGTGAAGACCTCTGAAAAGCCAAGCAATTGGATTTTTTTTTTCTTTTTTCTGGTTATTACTTATTGTCTTTTGGTCTCAACATAATTGCAAACCATTTCTGTCCATCTAGTCTTCATGACCTGGGTGTTGTAGTTTTTAGAGAGCCTCCATCTTGGTCTGTAGTCCTTTACCACTACCACATTTGAGGCAACATGCCCTCAAAATTCCACACAGACACACATGTACATTGCAAAAGTGCAATGTTTCTGCACCTTGGCTTGTGAGTTTAACTTTTTCTTTCAAAACGTTGATTAAAATGAGTATATTTGTGTTTGTATTATCGTTTCATTTTATTTTATTCCTGAATAAAATATGAATAACCCTGTTAGTGTCAATCAGACGTAGGCTGTAATTCAGTATTGACTGCTGTGTGTAAAGTTTTCCCTGTGTGTGTATGTGTGTGTGTGTGCAAAATTTTGGGAATGTGGTATTTGATAGTGCTAAGTAGCCCTGGAAAAAAACTCAATTTATATGCATTTCTGTTACATTATATATTAATTGCATATAAATGTTTATTGTAGCAGAACATGCCTAAAAGAGGAAAACAGATACTATACCTTGAAAAAGTAAAAAAAGTGATGCTTTCATGTTCCTGGGTGAATACATAAACAAAAACCAAAGTTAACAGTTAATATGGTTAAAATCTACAGCATTCTGTTCAGCATATCTGATCAGTTGATCACTTAGGCTATCCACCTTTTTCCTGACGCTTTGTGCAAATTATAGAAGTAACTTCTGTTAACATGTAAGCACTCACCAACTGACAAACTTTTTTTAACTTGTTTAAAGTTTCACTTCAAATATTCAGTAATAATAATTTGTTAAATCAGCGTACAATAAGGTGACATTATTCTTCTCACTCAACCATCAAACATCAAAAGCAAACTTTAAAAGTGTAAAGGTATTAAATCAGCAGACCATGAATAACCCCAAAAGCTCAAATGAGTCTTTCAGCAGCGTTGTTAAATATGAGCCTACTGTACAGTAATGTCCAAGTCTATACTTATGTAACGTTGCATTAATCAAAACTTTTCCGTCATTAACTGGAACACTGATGAATATTTCAAAGTGTGTTCCTTCTTTTTTCAAGATAAATGTTGTATTTCCCAACTTTATAAATATTACAGTAAACATTGCTGATATTAGAAGTGAAAAGGAGGAGGCAGATATGTTTTTAAGTGCAGTGTGAATAACCAGGACAAAGATGAGAGGATTTGCGGAGAAAAACGGAAGAGCAGACCACTGTTGTCCTTTTCATATTAACAGAACAGAACACGGCTACCGGACTGAAAAGATGTCATATATATATTCTTGTGATAACAAGGTCACATTAAAAATCAAGCTTTGTATTATTTTCCCGGTGGATTAAAATAGCCGCACAGCCCATTCAGTCAAACTGACAGATGATTATTATTTGTTGCTCAGCTAATTAGTTGAAATGATTTGTTTCAGTCATTTTGAATGGAAGTTCTCTAAACCGGAAGTGCCACCCATAATTTAAAACACACTCTTTTGGAAAAAGGTGGATACTGCAGCTTTTCAGAGTAATTTCTTCTCTCTCTTTCTCTCTCACCCCCTTCAGTCTTCTTCTTAAGCACTTTAACACACTTGCATACTTTAACATCCTTCAGTTTTTCATTCTTACCTTTTTAGTAGTCCTCTGTAGAGGATTGGGGAAAGAACCTATTACCAAGAAGAGAAAAGTAAAAAATAGGTGAAGTGAAAGAAAGAAAACGTTTTTTTTTATTTTATGAAGGTCAGCCCGTTTGTTGGTGTGAGGCCTACACCCATGCAGCAAGATGAAAGATATCTCCTTCTTCTTTTTTTATGAAGTTCAGCCCATTTGTTGGTGTGAGGCCCACACCCAGCAAGATGAAAGATATCTCCTTGGTCTTATTTAGTGTCAGAGTTCATCACAATGCACTTGTGTCACTCAAATATAGTATTTCCTGAAAAGAATGTCACAATTTGTGACTCTGACAAGAGAGATCTTTATAATACACAAGTGGTAAATTTAAAAACAAAGTGCACCACTTTTAGTTTTTCATGTTTCATTCCTGTTTCATTTGTTTCTGCTACCCATTTGTTGTCATTCCTGATTATGTTGCACACCTGTTTCTAGTTTTGTTCTCATTAGCCTTTCTACTTTTTGCCCTTGGTTTGCTTAGTTCAGTGAATGGTGTTGTTTGTTAAATAAAGTGAAAGAGCTGCATTTAGATCAGCTTCTCCTCATCCATCTTGCCTAACCAGTCAAGACATTAACACTGCTAATCATTAATTTTGGGCCTGTTATTGTGCCTGATTGGGGTTATACTTGTTTCCTTTCACAATCATTGCTACAAAGATTATTATTTCTAAAAACATTTGGTTTAATCACAATATGTTCATGCAGTTTGCTGTCAATACTGGTAACAGTGTAAGAATTGTATACACTGGTGCAAATTTGTTTCACAACAACATATACATTACTGCATATTTTACAAACTTACTGCAAACTTATGCAGTATGATATTGATAAGGATAATGAAATTGATAAAGAATCATCAAGGTGCTAGAATGGATGGAACTTTTATATTTATTGTTATGTTTTCACACAAATATGCTGGAAAGTGTTGATAAATGGCAGAGTACAACAGAGACAACAACATTAATAAAATCATTTAAGTCAATACAGACTCAAAAAGAGTGATTACATTTGAAAGCATATAATCTGATTAATATTATTTTGAGCATTTAAAAAAGAAAAAACTGTTGAACTTTGTGTTGATCATTATCATCAGATATTTCCATACACGTTGAGATCTTCCATGTTGGAGTAAACAGCCTCATAATCATAACCCTTAATGTAATATTAAAAAAAAGGCAAAAAAAGGACACAGAGGTCAGTCAATAACATATTTTGGGGCAGCTTTTGAAATCATAGAAATCATTTCCAGTTGAATAATGGTAGAAATAAAAATATATACTCACTGAGGATTTTGGCTCACTGAGGTGCATGGTGAAAAGGAATAGACAAAAAACCAGGAAGAATCAGGAAGAAACTGAAAAAGTATGATTTTCCTCAGAAACTGAATAAGTATTTTTTTTGCTGTGTAACATGCTGTGTAATGATTTTAGGCCTTAAAGGGGTCATGAATTGAGAAATCAATTCACATCAGATGTCATTGTGATATAAAAACATCCCGTAAGTTTCAGAACTCAAAAGTTCCTCATTAGTGCAGAATCCATTTCTTCATGTTATACTGTAAGTACAGTAGCATGAGCATCAGAAGTAGAACAGAGCATCAATTTACTGTTGGAGATTTGCAGCGCCGCATCCAGTGAAGACAATATCACTGATTGCAATTGGTTCTGTCTCTAGTTGTGTTGAATTGCACTGCTCGCATCCAGGTTCAAAAACAGGACAGAAAATAGCCTATTACTTCTAAGTTTACTTCTAAGTGATGTAAAAATCTTGCTAACATTGTAAGTGGCCCTCAGAGAACATTATAAAACGTAGAAGAAAAAATGCAGTTCATGACCCCTTTAAGAAACATAGATGTGGTTCAATGCACTGACCTCTTTGGTGACGGCATATGAGGTTTGGAGAAAGGCTTGTTTCCTGACACCGTACAAATGTTGTTTGTTCTGTGAAGAGAGTTTCATTAGTGAGTGGGGGATAGAAGCAAAAATGTGTGATGCTGTGAGGAATTGTTTTTAACATGTTTAAATACTTTCTCTGTTCAGTGTGCAAAGACAACTGTAGAACATTTGTCAAATGATTTCCTCTCAAAGTGTCAATATTGTGGTGCTATCAAAATGACGGCCTGAGTGGCTGAAGTGTAATGTTGAAAGGTAATTGGAGAAATAGTTTTCGTAGTTAATTAAATGTACCGCATGAATCAATATTCACCTTCACATTTTATTAATGTTAATTATCAGTCATATGTGTCTTTTAACTAGGAAAATGAATAGAAACTACTTTCTTATGAAAATCCGTTTTGTTATTTATTATTATTATTTTTTTAATACCTGTAATCTGTTCTGAGATTTGCATTGGTTCTGGGTGATTGGTGTCTACAAATAAATAAATAAATAAAATTGAAGATTTTAATAATGAAACACATGAAATGAATACAAAAATGTGAATATTCATTACCTAGAAAATCGGCTCCAAATGCTCCGTCTGTTGAGAGATGTGACGTTTAAATAGTTTGACTACAAATGTAATACAAATTATAATTATAATTATATTTTCAACCTACCTTTGTTCACGCCTCATTTGTCTTTGAGTATCATCTCCAGTGTCCCTGTAGATGGCACTAGTTAGTTCATTAGAAAGAAATACCAACACTAACTTTTTTGACCTTTCTATGTTGTACTTGCCTTCTATCACTCCTGTTTCCTCTATTAGTCCAAGCTGCTCTTCTGTCAGACATACTTAAACGGCTGGGAGAAAAATGTTAAATTTAATCTCAGGAACAAATACAAAGATACAAAGATAAAAAGATAAGTTTAGTAAAGAAAACCTCACCTTGATAATCTGTTCCAAACTGACCTCCTACATTAGAGAACAGGCTTACAATTGCTAGTGTATTATAAATCCAAAGGTTTTAACATTAATTCATTAGTAAAAATTGATAAATTAATGTCATTCCTCACATACCTCCGTTCAGATTGCGATTGTGACTCTTGCATATCTGGATGAAGCTGTCTACAATCAGAAATGACAATGTAAAAGTGAGATACAGTTTTACTTTGGCGTCCTTGCTGTTACATTAGAATGGTTGAGAACGGTGAGAACGGCACTGTCTCAACATTCTTTGACCCAAAGTTGGAGATGATCTGATAAAGTATCTAGGATGAGTTCAAAAAAGTATGTCTTTGACAAAATGGAAGTTACAAGCAGAAATCAGTGCAACTTTGACCTCCTGGTGGCTCTAGATGGTTTGACATAAGCACCATTTGGACGAGATTAGTTTTACAAGGGTAGATGCAGTAATTTTACCACAGGACGTCTGTAATATTAATGGCCAATTCACACAGGATAAGAAATCTCTTACTACCAGAAGTGGGAGGGGTAACTTGATTTATGCACCGCCATCACCTCCCTGTCATCATGTGCATTCCACATTGCTTGTAATATGTTGCTTATTATATCAGTTAGGTCCACTGAGATGGCACATTCGGATGGAACTAAAATCACTGAGAAGCTCTAGTAATAATTGTTCAACCCCACCTCTCCATGTAAAACTAATCCTGTTCGGACAGGGCTATAGAGACCTAAAATTTAAATACAGACATTCATAGAGTATAAGCCCCCCAAAAAAAAAAAAACATACCTGTGTCGCATTTTATATATGAAGACTCCAGCAAGTACACAAATGAGAATGAACACAAGTGAGGGAGCAATGATATTAGACCCAAGAGTCTCCAATCTAAGCCCCTGAACTCCTATAATAAAATTATTGTTAAAAGGATTAACAGTCACATCATGAAATACAGTTTCTATTTGACCAATCATGTTAAAAAATGGACCAAAGAGTCTAACATGCACAAGCCAATCCCATTAACATCAGTCTGTACTTACTTCTAATACTCAGGAAGGCAGTATTTTCCTGTGTTTTACCACCCCAAAATTTGGCGGTGCAGACAATTTCATCTTTCTCTTCATATCCAGTTGGAATAAAGATCACAGCGGACACTGTTTCCCAGACGCCTCCACCCATGTGACTGTGGCTGATAGTTTCTCGGGCTGTTGGGACGCTCCAGGTGATTTGGGGAGGGTGAGAGGAGCATGTGTGGTTGACTGAGCATTTGACGGCGACTCGTGTCCTGGGCTCGATGTCTTCAGGGAGGGATGACATCACAGGTTTGACGGGTGCTTTTTAACACAAAGACATTAAATTAGTTTTGGAATGTGATGCATGAAATACAGTTGTTGTAAATGTTGTTGTGAAGTTTTCAGAAGTTTGCAAACCCAAGTGATTGGTTATATTTCCTCACCCCGCATTATAATGAACACACAGCTGTTTTTGAAGCTGTATTTCTCGTTTCCTTTTTCTGCTCGGAAGCAGAACGGCCCGTTGTCATGAGTTTGCACATTATCCATCTCCACAGTACAGTTCTGCTCATCCGGGTTTCCGAGGAGTCTTGTGCGGCCTTTGAAGTTGTCCAAGACATCGTCTGGGTCGGTGTGGGACATGTAGCCACCTCCTTCAGTGACCCAAAGAACCCGAAGATGAGTGACATATTCCTCTTCCATCTTGAAACTGCACGGTATTACCACACATGAACGAGGCAACGCGGTGATCTTGGGTATCACGTCTGCCACGTATTGGAAATGAGCTAAAATGATATATCATATAATGGATTAATCAATATTATTACAGAACTGAAGGTATTGTTGCTTATTATCAAAAGGCCTATGAGTGCAGGACAGTAATATAAATATGAGAGTATGGTGTCAGGGGGGAAAAATCCCACATACTTTCATTCAGGATCTGGACTGGTTTCTGGTACTCTGTGAGAAAATCAGTAGAAAACAATAAGTAACAATAAGCTTTCTGAGGCTGTTGTATTTATGGTTTTGGCGCAAATGAAGTGTCATGTCAATGCCAATTGTATTTATATAGCACTATTAAGCACAACGTAGGTTGATCAATGTGCTGCACAATGGGAAAAAAAAAGAAAGAAAAGAGAGAAAAAGACATAAGACGATAGAAAATAACTAAAAACAGTGCAATTAAAAACTTCCCCATTAATAATACGCCAAATCAAAGAAATAGGTTTTCAACTTGGATTTAAAAACAGATAGCAACGATGCAGATCTAATACTGAAGGGTAGAGCTTTCCACAGTCTGGGGGCAGCTACTGAGAAAGTGCAGTTACCCCTGCACCTTAGCTTTGACTTTGGGATGCATAACCATCTCTTGGTGGACGACCGGAGAGACAAGACTGGACAATGCTCAGTCAATAAATCCGAAAGATAAGGAGGGGCCAAAACATTTAAAGATTTAAATACTAAAAGAAGAATTTTAAAATGGACTCTATAACGCACAGGCAACCAGTAAACCTGGTGTAATGTGGTCTCAATTTTGTACTGGTTAAAAGTCTTGCAACAGCGTTTAGAACTATCTGCAAGTGGGATAGAGCTGACTGGCTAATCCCAAAGTAAAGCGAGTTACAGAAGTCCAATCTAGATGTAATAAAAGCATGAATTACTTTTTCAAATTTTTTACTAGACAGAATAGGTTTTACTTTCGCTAGTAGTCGAAGCGGAAAGAAGCAGGATTTGTCCACTGTAATTATCTGTCAAATTTCAAGCCATCATGAAAAAAACAAAAAAAAAGGAAAAAAAAACACCCAGATTTTTTTACCCAAGGCTTTACAGAAGAGGTTAAATCACCAAGATTTAATATTGGTGAACTAAGAGAATCCGACGGACCAAAGAAAATTTCAGTTTTACTCTTTGAAATTAAAATGTAAAGACAGCCAGGCTTTCACATCAGACAAGCAAGTCATAAGTGCTTCCATTGCATTAGACCTCTGTTTTAAGGGCAGATAGATTCGAGTGTCATCTGCAAAGCAATGGAACGACAAACCATGCTTCCTAAAAATAGTCATATTTCAGCCTTAGGAAACATACTTTACACAAGTATGTGAACACAGTAACAAGCATCAATACTCAAGGGGGAGATATAGCTTCCTTCAAATGTATGTGCCATTAAACCAGATGTGTTATTGTTCAGGTAAGCTGCTACAAACATATTGACTTAAAAGTCCCTTTAGTTCACACAGTGGCCATATTTGCAATGCCTCCAGGCAGCTTTTTTTGGCAAGCAGGACCAACTCCTATTTATTTGAATGGGAAAATACTGAAATCTCAAAAAGCATACTTCACTTCAGTCAAGCTAATGGACTACAAAATCTTGCTGTGTTCACAATTTTCTGGACCAATTCAACATACAAATAAATACAAGAAAGAAGATAAAGCAGAATTTAGCATGCAGATATTAAAATACTAAATGGTTTGAACATAAGACAATGACAGATTTTCACATTTCTTTAGTGTCACGGGTTGGATGACGAGATGAAGCGAGGACTCAAATGCAAGAAGAATGGGCCTTTTTTTTTTAATAATAAAAACAAAACAAAAACCAACAATAACTACCCCTAGGTGGAAAAACAGGCAGGTAGGCCAGGAACAAGGCACAACACAGCAAGGCAGGATCAGGCAGAGCAGCACCAAACCGGTAGCAACATGGGTACAAACAACTCATACATCAAACGACAATTAACAAACCAGCAGAGGCCTGCAAACACAAGGAGAATAAATAGGGAGACAAATGAGGAGGGTAATGAGGGAGACACAGGTGGAACCACTGAAACAATAATGAGGTAACAAGATGGGTGGGGTCAGACAATAGACAGGAGAGCACATGGCACCAACAAACACACAACAAGCCATGTGCTCACACAAAAGACAGTGTCCTCTGGTGGCCATCTAGGGCACACCAGCTGAAGACTGTGACATTTAGTTATTTATATCTATATAAAAATGAAAATAGAAACCAATATAATTAGAAGACACAGAGAGATCACACTCATAATAAGTGATGCTAACAAATTACTCACGTTGTACATGTAAAACAACAGAAGCTGAAATGTCTCCTCCAGAAAATTTTGCAGTGCAAATCAATTTCTTCCCATGATCTTCTTTTGCACCCAGAAAGGTTATGCTGGAATAGCTGATCTGATTTAAACCTGAAAGTGTTTTTCTCCTCTCTGTGACCTGCATGTTCTCATAGTTCCATGTGATGGTTGGATTCTCTTTCTGGCAGAAATGGTAGACGCTACAAATGAAGTTCTTTGCGACGCCCTCAGTGGCATCTGCCAGTTCAGGCTCAATCGTTATGTTATGATGAACACCTGAAATTGAACTGAAATCTTGTAATAGGTCCACCTGTTGCATTTAAAGTGAACTTATAACTTACATAACACAAAGCAGTTCATATTTGTGTTTACTCACATTTTGACCTTTTGACCTCTGTAGCTGTCGCTTTTATGCCACCATGATGTGTTACTGAACACTTAATAGTCGTGCTTTCTGCCCTTACGACACCTGTGCATGTCAGAGTGATTTTCAACAGGCCATCTTTAATAGATTCATCCCTGATTTGGTCATTTCGTTCTATACCGTTCAGAGTGATTGTTGGTTTGCTGTATGGACACGTGTGGAAAGTTGAACATTCTACTGTGATGGTGTCACCCATTTTCTCACCTCCATAAATACTGATGCTGGGCTGCTGTGGACTTGCTATAATTTACAGAAACATTAGTACATTATACCATTTTAAAAAAGTGACCCCTAACAAGTTTTTGGACACTCACAAATATCTGAATTTCACTGCATTAGATACAAGACTGAGTGGCAAAAAAAAGAAAATATAGGCTAGAGGTTTTCTCAGAACTAACTTCCCTTTTCTTAGAAACGTTTTCATTTTTTTTTACTAACTAGTCTTGAGGTCATTTTTTGTGATGTGTGAAATTAGTTCCTCTATGAACACATTTTACAACGCTGTACAGCCAGAAAGTATCCAAGCCTCTTTGTCTTCATTTTGAACAATATTTTACTTTACATTGTAAATTAATTTCATAAAATGTTTTGATGTTTGATGTTTTGAAAAATGTAAACTTGGAAGAAGCATTTTCTTATGTCCATTGTTACTGACCACACAATATTTCACTACAGTCACAGATATTACAGTGTAAGTATTCCAAGAATATTTACATACCATCAACAAGGACTGTAGAGGTGACATCATAAAATTTGTAGGTGCGCCATCCAACATTTTCAGGGTCAATCCATGCATATAATTTCTCTCCATGGTGGGACAGTTCCAGTACGGTAATCAGCAGACTGCAATTCCCTGATTTTCTATATAAATTAGTTTTGCCTTTGAATTTCTCAATGACATCGCTTGCATGCAAAGGATCGTAAACTAAAGGATAACCTTTAGAGACCCACTGATACCACACAACTCTAAGTGGGTTTTTGGGTGGGTATGATGTGTAGCTGAAAGAACATGGTATAACCAGACAGGAACCTTTGAGGCCGTGAATTTCCTTTGGCATTCTCACTTCCCATCCCAAAGCATCATACAACAGAACACCTGTGGGACAAAAGTTGAAGAACATTAATGGCTGTGTGGTAGATTAATTAAACTAAAAAAAAAACTTTTTCTTTATTGTTTTCAATCAATATATTTTCTGCTTTCAATCACAAAAATACTTCATAGTATGCATTATCTGCTGTAAAGTGATTTGACTGGCAGATGTTTTCCGTGCAAACCTACTTTAAATTACGTGTTGTTTTTGTGTGTGTTTTGCTAGGTTTTTGGATGTGGACTTGTTGTATCATATCGCTTCATACATACAGAGGGTGAGGCCCACTTTAAACACTTTACAATGGCATAAACGCACCATGTCTCTATCTGTAATTATTATAGGTTATGAATGAATGGATTAGAAACATCCATGGACGCAAACTCATCATGGGTGAAAAATGTGACATCCCTTAATGCACAGCTCTATTTTTTATATCGGCTTGTCAGATGTTTCATTCCATCCATTGCTACAGTTATCACTGTCAATCATAGCAATGATTCGTGGCACAATTTAGCAGATTCACTCGTAACATTTTTTACACTCGCATTTGTCATTCCTGAAACAGTATACATGGATGTTTGGCCCCTAGACTAACAAAACTTTTCTTCAAACTGTGAATTAAGTATGTAGAGAAACCGAGTGGGCGCTTCCCTTATAGCGCAAATGGCCAAGCTCACTCATGCGAAAACTCCTGATATAATCAATAACTAACTACACAATTAATATCTTATTTACACAGTGTATGCTTTCTTTTTGTCTCGTTATAATAGGAAGATCTGTGAGCGTGTAGAACTCCGTAAACTTGCAAAAAACAAAAATTAATTGGCCAGTGCTTTCAACAGAGATGCCTGTGATTGGCTACAATACTCAACGCTGCAAAAACACGTTGTAAATAAAAACTTTTGGTTTTAAAATTTGGAACTAGAGCGTGCGCACAAAAGCACACAAGAGAGTTTGAAAGCCATTGATTTCGAACGGGTACAGAATAGGTTGTTTGCACATGACGTCATTGCTTTGGCGCGAAATGCAGCTGGAGGGCAGGAAGTGATAGTAGAAACTCAAAATGCCTATGTTTTGCGTTGTTTATGGATGCTCAAATCGGTCAAACCGAGAAACCACAATGAGCTTTTATAGTTTACGAAAATTTGTTATTCATAAGGGGAGAAATAATGGGGATAATGCTCATGTGTGCAAATGTTCTATATAGGATATAATAATATATTAAGATAAAAGAAATATATAAATAGATAATCCAGGACTGCCGACTCTCACGCATTCAGCATGAGACAGTCAAAATTCACTCAATGCTAAACGCCTCACGTAGACACGATGGAAACAAGATATTATATGTGCAGTTTAGAGAGCTTCATTGTTTATAACGAACATTGTGAGATAAACTGAAGTGAGTGTCAGCTTTTTAGTGATTATATGGAAGTGCCATTTGCTTTCTAGGCTATAATCAATACAGAATTTGAATAAAAGTTTTGTTTTACGTGCTGCTAACAGGACCAACGGCCACATACCCTGTACATGCAGCAAAGTTTCAGGAGTGATATATCCCGCATCCCATATAAATGCAGGATTCATTTAGCTTGTTTGCAATCAGGGTTAGTTGCTTAGCCTACATCAACCGCCTCGTTGGCAGGCAAGTATTTCAGTTTAGTTGAAAAATTGCTCCTCTTCATAACATAAGGATCACGTCCAACATATGTTGTGATTTTCTGTTAATAGACCCTTTTTGTGCCGATGCCACAATTACGTTACAGCATTAGCTGGAGGCAAAAAACAAAGGAATACCTGGAGGTGGCCAATACAAACCAGTATAGAGTCGGCTACATTAGGATCTTAAAATGTCATCTTTGAGTGTCAGAATCGATGGAGTACAGGCTCCAATTTGAAATTTTATCACATACCTGCTGCCATTGCCAGACAAAAGAAAACGACGACAGCTGTAATAAAATGAGCGGACTGGACAGAAACGATCATCAAAAATGCTTGCATTTGCAGCGCACACTTAATATCAGTTAAGGTTAAATAAACTGTTGTCTTTTATGGATTATGGTTTGGTTATGAGTCTAAAGATTTCTCATGCATGCCCACCTAATCAGAAATTGGGAAACAAGTTAACTAATGACCAGTGGCTAAACATAAAGGAAGCCGCTTGTGTCGTCTCGCTTACTTTCTACTTTTCTAATTCTGCACGATTAATCAAATGCGATTGTCATGCGCATCTTGTCAGTAAAGCCGGTTCTGTAATCAGTAGTAAATCTCCAGCACGTGCTTTCAGATGGAGCAGCATTTACTACACAGAGACGTAGTTCACTGACAAGCTACGCAAAATCACGCTCATAATCGCAGACGATTTAATCGCGCGATTATGAAATCGAAGATATCATTCTGCGATTATGAAAGCTGTCTGCGTAGCTTGTTAGTGAACTACGGCTCTGTGTAGTAAATGCTGTTCCATCTGAAAGCACGTGAAAATACCAGATTTAATAACATGTTTTTAATCCAAACTCACTTCATAATGTCAGTCAAGTGTTTGAAGTAAATTCTTCTGTGAGATGACACACAACATGCTTCATAGTATACTAAGCAGTGATATAGGCTATGTCGATTAGCATTGCAGTATTATATAATTTATTATAATAAACATTATAATAAGACGAATTCAGATAAACCATATATTGTCGTAGTCGTGTGTTTATTAGTCACGTTGAATCAATGACAGCAGTTAAATCGTCTGTTTATTCAGCAACCGCTATAGGAATTTCCTGATTTCTTCTGCGGGGCGTATTTGGTGTTTCAGCGCGAGAGCACCTTCTGGCCTTCGGATGGAGATTTACTACTGATCACAGAACCGTGCTTCACTGAAAGATACGCATGACAATCGCAGCTTCTGCCTAATCACAATTTATCGCCTTTGCGATTTAATTTCGATTAATCGTGCTGCCCCAGTCCTGGTTCTTCCAAGCTGTATAATGGCAGTGAATGGTGCCCCTGTTTTTGAAGCCGAAAAAACTGCATCCATCCATCATAAAACTACTCCACACGGCTCCAGGGTGTTAATAAAGGCCTTCTAAAGCTAAATGATGCGTTAGTTTAAGAAAAATATTGATTTAAAAAAATTTATAAACTCTAATCTCCAGCTTCCGGTCGCTCAAGCAGGCGCATTCATGAGAAGGTGTTCGAGCATATGACGTAGGCGCAGCAGAAGACGCAATGTAAGCTCCGGGGAGATTAGTGTAGTCTCGTGAGAGTAAGCTCCGGGGAGAAGGGTGTAGTCTTGCGAGAACCAAGTTTTGTTTATAGCACAGGGAAACCACGTGAACTACATCTGTAGTTTGTGCCGCTGCAGCCTCCTCCATCTCGCGGAGTTCCTGGTCGGTATACTCCGGTTCAAATAAATATGGCTGGGCAAAAAACTCATTCTCCTCTTGGACAGTGAGTGACATTACATATTCAGATAAAATCAAATTTTCTCCAGTCATTGTTAAGAAACAAGCAAACAAAACTTGCTAGCTAGTGTAATCTTTCTGCCTCCACCTAAGCTCCACCTATAAAACACGTCACAATGTTTACTAACTGAAAAAGGGTCTATACCTTTTTCTTGTAATAGTGTCTAAACCAGTACAGTATACGGACTTTCCTCCATCTCATCTATTCTGCTTTTCACTTCCTGCCCTCCATCTGAATTTCGCGCGTCATCAGAATCACATGATTGCAAACAAACAATTTAAAAACTCACTGGATCTACACAAATCACACAAATGACCAATTTTTTATTCAAAACGGTGAATGTCGCTGACAAGTTTGCATCCCTGAATATTACAAGAAATATTATACCTTCCCTTTTGCTCAAATGATTAAGTCTGACAATAATGGATTAATTTGTATTAATCAGTAGGCTATTTAGAGTGTTATCATGTTGTCGAAATTATGTTGGCTAAGAATTCCTTGGCTGATCTCACATAAATACGGAATCGTTTTTCTAACCAACTGCAGCTATAGCCTCTAAAAATGCATGACCTTAAATTTAGCCACATACTTACTAGTCTACCAGTTGTGCAACACAGTAAAATGCCAAAGAAGCAGCACAAGAAAAGACAACAGATATCTTCAGAAATAAAGGTGCTGAAATACCTGACCTCTGAGGTCAGAAAATGTTTAAAAATATTTGAAAAATATCTACAGTGACATTTTTTTTCATACTGTATACCCTTATCAGCTGCATCTATTATATGAATGAGGAAAACATATTCTATACCTTGAAAAAGCAGATGAACTAGCAGAGGTCCCATCATGTTCCCAGGTTTGCCCTGAGGTGAAATCGTTGTTTTACATGTACAAAAAATACAATTTCAAAACAATTCTTAATACAATTTTTAATAAAAGTTATTTTAAACTGAAGACAACCAAGAGACATTGTCTGGTGCACATCCTAAATATAATGGTTATTTTCAATTTTTGAATGCTATCAATGGAGTTTTGACTACCAAATCAAGAAAACATGATGCTAAAATTTATGAAAATTGAAATCTTAAGTTTTTTGTTTTATCCTACATTATACTATAATCACTTTCAAATGTAATATATCCTTATCCTTTTTATTCTTACCTTCTTAGCATTCTCACTTGCAAATAAGTCGACTGGATGAAACATCTACTGCAAAATGTGAGAAACTGTAAGCAAAAGACAAAAAAAGTGAGAAAAGATCTTAAGAAGTGTGACCTATAGACCGAGTAACAGAGAATAGAGAAGTTATTTTCTTCTATCTGAGGCTGAGATGTTAGAATTGCTGAAAGACTTAGTCAAAAAAAAAATTGCTCATGACAGAAGCTATGCATATTACAAGAAAGTCCTTTGGCAATGCATACAAGGTTAGGATAAAGCCTCGTTTCCTGACACTGCACAACATAATTTCAACACTGAATATGCATTTCATTAGAGTAATGAATACAACAAGAAAAGGAAAGTGATGCTCTTGTATGGTCCACCCAACTGCCTCAATGAAGGTATCCAATGGTGGATGAAGTTTTCCTGCAAGTTTGGTCTAATCTGACTAGGGCTGGGTGATAATCGATATATATCGAGATCGCAGTAAAATTTGTCGATAACGATTATAAAGTTTGGACATTTTTACTCAATATGAATTAATCTAACAGTTTATCAAACAGCATAAGTAAAGGCGACAACTAGTCAGTGCATGTCACCAGAGGCGGACAGTAACTAAGTACATTTACTTGAGTATTGTACTTAAGTACACTTTTTGAGTATCTGTACTTTACTTGAGTATTAATTTTTCTGGGAACTTATGACTTTAACTTCACTACATTTGAAAGACAAATATTGTACTTTTCACTCCACTACATTTCTATCAAGATCCTCAAAGTAGAAAGTCGTTTGAAAGCTTTGAAAGTCAGTGGGTGATTTCTTTCTTCTCTAAAA
>NW_015648640.1:510-1971 GCF_001515625.1 Sinocyclocheilus rhinocerous | reverse complement strand
AAGTTGTGCTTTTTCAGACATACTTACTATATTTAAATTATACTATACTAAGTGCATATTAAATGTATTATTTTGAAACAACTTTAAGTATATTAAGTGTATTTCAAGATATGTTTAAGTTGGATTTTAATCTATTTGTAATATATTTAATATATTGAAATTGTGTTAAATTGGAACCACTTTAAGTATATTTAGTGCAATTTAAGTGTATTTCTTAAAATACATTTAAAATGTCCTTTTAATACTTCATGAACTACAGTTAGAGTATATTTGAAGCATCGTTTTAATGTACTTCAAGTACATTTCAATTGTATTTCAGCTCATTGGAAATGCATTAGCATTACACTACTAGTATATTATTATACACACACGTACACACTTTGATATCTAGAAAACTTTAATGTATTATATATTGTTGTGTACATTACAAATATTCATAAAGTACACTAAAAAAGGAGAGCAGCATATATACTTTGGTGAAAAACAAAACATACTATTAAATGTATTAAAAATGCACTTGAAATACAAGTATGTTTATAGTATATTTGTATTACTACAAACATACTCAAGTACATTTTAATACATTATAAAAAAACATAAATAAAAAAAGACTGAAATGCTATGGCAGAGCTATCTTTTCCATTTGTAGAACATTTCAGTTATACCGGCCTTACTAAAAAGTACAGAATTTTACATCAATGAATAAATAAAAATTACAATGCAATTTTCAGAAGAAAAAAAATACATAAAAAAGACCCAAAAAAACAAAGTGCATAAGTGAATAGCTGTGTGTGTGCAAAGACTGAAGATGATAAAGTTCAAGCAACAGAATAGGGAGGGATGGAGGGGGTTTTGGAGGCGGACAAGGAGATGGCGTAGGGATGGTGAGAGGCAAAAGTGCGGGGATGATGGCAGGATGTGGCGAAGGGATGGTGATGGGAGGATGACGATGATGCCCTGGCAGCTTAGATGGTGTTTGGCACATGGCACAGACCCAGAGCATCCCAGTGCTGACAACACACGGCGGAATCGAGGGAGCGAGGAGCCAAGATGTAGATGGTGTGGCTGCCAACATCTGGGGGCCGACCGATGGAGACAGAGCTGGAGGATTCGAAGGCGCAGATAAAGGGCTGATGGAGTTGAGCGTCGTCGCAGGTTCCGGAGACCTGGGCACAGTCTAATCGTCCTGACTCCAAACAATTGATGATTTGTTTTATTTTTAAGAATGACAGTACGCTGAGAACAATGTACCTGGTCGGTAATATAGTCAAAAACCTTCCCAGCCTCAGCAGTTTCAGATGTACTGTATGCTCTCATATAAGCAACCCTTCTTACAATTTAATCTTTGTTCTTATCTGTAATGAGAAATATATATTAGAAAATAAAGGAGATAAGGTTGTCAAGCTTGAACAAATATAAACACCAACCAACGAACGCTTCCGCAGTTGGCTAATCAGCTCA
>NW_015648640.1:0-320 GCF_001515625.1 Sinocyclocheilus rhinocerous | reverse complement strand
ATTTTATTTTATTTTATTTTTTTCTGCCAATGCATGTCAAAAACAGGACTGGCACAGACAAATAACGTTAATTAAATCTTACCTGAAGTCACAGTGAGGTTCCAAAAGCCAGACGCCATACACGCTTGCAGAAGCTGGTAAAAATAAGAACATACCGCTATATTTTCTAATTAATTTCATAGTTCCCCCAAAACAATTTGAATTCTGTCATCACTCACCCTTAAGATGCTTCAAACCATCTAAGACTTTCGTTCATCTTCAAAAGTAAAGCTGATATATTTTAATAAAAATCTGAGAGATTTATGTCCCTCCGATGAAAG
>NW_015648639.1:0-595 GCF_001515625.1 Sinocyclocheilus rhinocerous | reverse complement strand
TAAAAATAAAAAGATTAAATCAATTATAAAAATACATTATTAAAAAAGTTTTAAATATTATAAAAAAAAACTAAAACCACAGAAAAGATGCCTGAAATAAAGGTTAACTGAAGATGAAACATAAAAATCTGCTGGTTTAGCTTCATAAACGAACATACACTAGTTGTTTTTAGCAGATTTTCTAGCTATAATTGTTAAAAGTTGGTTCATAGACTTTTTTTAAATAAGTTATAAATAAAGATCATTGAAAAGTATGTTTTACAACAAACTACTATTTCAGTACAATTTTGCATTTAATTCAATGCTGTTTCTTTGTGAATTGTACAAGCAATTTCTGAATGAAGAAGTAAATCCTACACCAAATGCTGCAGGAATGCAATAATCACAGTATACTAGACTTACAGTATACTAGAGTACACCGTATACTAGACTTACAGTATACTAGACACACCGTATACTAGACTTACAGTATACTAGAGTACACCGTATACTAGACTTACAGTATACTAGAGTACACAGTATACTAGACTTACAGTATATTAGACACACCGTATACTAGAGTACACAGTATACTAGACTTACAGTATACTAGACA
>NW_015648638.1:1078-1215 GCF_001515625.1 Sinocyclocheilus rhinocerous | reverse complement strand
TATGGAAACACTGGACACTACTATAAGTCAAATGGCCAAGTGATAAAAATAAAAGAGTTCACACATATTATACAGCCCGCTGCTCATAACTGCTTAAGAGTGCACTGGCCACGAGCGATGACATCGTGGATGCTATT
>NW_015648638.1:0-968 GCF_001515625.1 Sinocyclocheilus rhinocerous | reverse complement strand
CTGAATTGCATGTGTTTCTACTTTCACATGCAAATGACTTGTTGCACTTATGAATATGATAACTTTCCGGCATAAATTCTAGTAGGGTAAAACGTAATTACGCTTTCGAAACGGTCTGTTTTGCCCTGCCATCATTAGCTGAAGCTGTGTGTGAACAAGAAGCGGCTGCAGAGTGTGAGTTGCTCCGTCTCACGCAGTCTCTTCAGAGGGAGTTCCACAACAATGCTTAGCTGCCCGCAGGTGACCCTGCCTATAAATCGGCCTAATTTGCAGCACAATCGGCCAATGCCGATTAATTTAAAAAATGCCAAAAATCGGCCGATCGATCGGTCGACCTCTAGTTATTTCTGAGCTCGGCTTTCAATTGTGACCAGTGAATTTGAAAAGTTTGATAAAAATTAAATCTATAGCCTAATAATTCACGGATTCGCTAGTGTTGTCTGCAACCTGATCTCCAGCGAAAGGCTTCTGCACACAAAAAAGAAAAGCCCTATATGAACAGGCAGCATAATGAAGCGAATGGATTTTCCTGATGGATCTCATATCTATAAGATGATTTCTGTGTGCGAGGTTACAAACGTAGCCTATGCTCCTTTTCTATGTGCGTTCCTCACTTAACACGAAAGTGAAAGTAGCCTACGCATTCGGGATAGAATGGATAGAAGAATTGGGGTCTGATCGGGTCCATTTGGAAAAAGCATGTTTATTTTAAATTCCCCGAGACCACTAATACCTCGGGTCTAATCGGGTCCATTTGGAAAAAGCATGTTTATTTTAAATTACCCGAGACCCCTAATACCGAACCCTACCTGTGTCCGAGGTACTCGTCGAAATTTTGGACCCGAACCCGCTCGGGTCTCGTGTCGGACCTCGGGTTTTCGGATCCAAGTGGACCCGTGAAGACCTCTACTGTGGAGTAGCGCATGATACGATTGACTGGGTTCGAGTCCGTCTTTTGCCAAACTCGC
>NW_015648637.1:346-523 GCF_001515625.1 Sinocyclocheilus rhinocerous | reverse complement strand
ACATTTACAGCAAAATCAGAGTACATGCAGTTTTAGCTTAAAATGAAAAAAGAATATAAATCAATAATTATGAATTACAAAATTATAATAGCCTGTTTGAAAAAATGTGTTAGCTGGTTATAACTGGCTAGCTAACTAGCTACCTGATGCTAACTTGAGGTCATTTTTTTTTTAAAT
>NW_015648637.1:0-186 GCF_001515625.1 Sinocyclocheilus rhinocerous | reverse complement strand
CCCCACAGACTATGTTTGAGGAAAAAAATGTTGTCATTCTGAAAATATAATTATATTTGTATTAAATAACGCATACTCCCTATCTACAGGCCCTACTGTTCTCATGTCATATATAACTGTGATGTTCTACAAAACAACAATCTTTAAAACACTTTTTTTTCTTACTGCTGAAAATTAGATAATTTA
>NW_015648636.1:1523-1717 GCF_001515625.1 Sinocyclocheilus rhinocerous | reverse complement strand
AGACCCCTCTCCGGTCCGCTCACAAGCTGCCCGAGTTGGGTCCCTCCACTCCACCTCGCTGCCCCACTGCAGGTACGGCGGTGGTTCTGTTGGTTCTGCTTGCACGGTATCTGGGTGCCTGGCTAGCGCTACCCAGCCCATCTCGCTGGCTTCTGCGGACCATCAGCCTCGGCTATGTGATTCAGTTCGCCCGG
>NW_015648636.1:1090-1366 GCF_001515625.1 Sinocyclocheilus rhinocerous | reverse complement strand
GTCGATATGAGGACGGGGTTTTACAGCCCTTACTTCATTGTACCCAAGAAAGGCGGTGGGTTACGACCAATCTTGGACTTGCGGCCCTTCACCGGTTACCGTTCAAGATGTTGACGCAGAAACGCATCTTCGGGTGCATCCGTCCCAGAGATTGGTTTGCCGCGATCGACCTTTCATGTGTCGATTCTTCCGCACTACAGACCATTTCTGCGGTTTGCGTTCGAAGGATGGGCATACCAGTACGAGGTCCTGCCCTTCGGGCTGTCCCTGTCTCCC
>NW_015648636.1:0-295 GCF_001515625.1 Sinocyclocheilus rhinocerous | reverse complement strand
GGGGTCTGCTCGACCGTACAGCCGACGAGCTATTACGAGCTACGCTCCCAGGAGAATGGAGACTCCATCCCCAGATGGTCCAGCTGATTTGGGGACGTTTCGGAGCCGCTCAGGTAGACCTGTTTGCCGCTCCAGAAACCTCTCACTGCCAGTTGTTCTACTCCCTGACAGAGGGAACACTCGGCACGGACGCACTGGCACACAGCTGGCTGTGGGGCCTGCGCAAGTATGCGTTTCCCCCAGTGAGCCCTCTCGCACAGACGCTGTGCAAGGTCAGGGAGGACGAGGAGCAGGT
>NW_015648635.1:1437921-1448207 GCF_001515625.1 Sinocyclocheilus rhinocerous | reverse complement strand
TGTTAAACCAACAACACACACTCACTTTCCTGGCTGTGAAGGATCGTTTTGATCGTACCACTTCTGTGGGAATCCCACGTACATGCACCAGAGAGCCCAGTCAAATCCATGAGCAGAGGCGAAATACTTTGTCACTTGCAAGTCATAGTAATTGACTCTATCAAACACAGGGCTCAGGGCCAGCGTACGGTCAGCCTGGATACGTGCAAGCAGAGGCGCCACCCTAAAAGAGAGAGAGAGTACTTTAGAAATATTTCATACACCATTACAATCTGTATGCTGTTTTGAAAGACAGTTTTGATTGTATTTCAAAAAAAAAAAAAAAAAAGGTAGAGCTAGATTTTCGGCTATTTGTGCAAATATTTAGTTTACTGACACTTAAGTCAGCTTCAATACTTCACTTCAAGTTGAAGTAGCCTATTAAAATTACTGAAAATATCATAAAAACTGACAAAACGACAAAACACGTAACAAAATTTCTAACACTTGAAATTAAAATGAAAACTGAAAACTTTTAAAATAAAAGTCAATTAAAAATATGAATAAATACTATCAAAGTTTATAAATAATTTTAAAACAACACCGCTTCGCATGTGTTATGTTTTAAGACAGAGAATATCAACTAGTTGAGCAAATATTTAGTTTATTGCCTAATACTGAAGTCAGCTGAGCAGTTTCACACCATTTGACATGGACCTCAATGTGGGCATCCAAAATGGCAACCACATCCCCAGTGGCAGTCTTCCACCCTGGATTCTGGCCTGGGAAAGTCCTTTCTGCTCTGAATGGGTCACCATCTTCACCAGGCCTGGGTGCTTCTCATTGATGGAGCTCATATAAACATGCAGCTGTGTTTTCAGATCTTCTGTGGAACAGATACATCCAGAAGTAATAACTCATTTTGTGAACAATATGCCTCTGAGACGAGGGTTGGATGGGATTTTTTGAGAGAAACAAACCATTTGTGCTGTGGTCGTCCACCAGTATGATCTCTTTGAGCAGGTGGGCTGGAGTTCTGTTGATGATGCTGCAAATGGCTCTTTGAATGACAGACAGAGCTTCATCCAGATAAATCAGCACCACGCTGAGGGTGGGCAGATTGTGGGGGTATTCACGGCTAATGCATCTACAGAAATGGATGAATGCATCAAGATGGATGTTGAATTTTGAGTGTTTCCAAAAACCGCTGGAACTCACCTGTGGTCTCGAGTGTCCAGCAGCTCCCGGTCCAGAGGCAACTGGTCACTGAGGAAGGCATTATAACCGTATTTCTGAAAGAGATTTTCAGCCTTCCTCTGGTCATCCTCAGAAAGTTCAACAGTCCATTGCTTGAAAAGGTATGAGTTTGGGAACAGCTTCTTTGGTGACTTCTTCTCATTTCTCAATTTAAGGTTTTTTTCTTCTGCAAGAATGTTTCATTTTAAATAACATTGTCTAAAAAAAAATCGCTTCAAATTACATTAATACAAACCCACCAAAATGATTAAAATAATATTGTACATGTACATGTTAAACTAAAGGTGCACTCAGTAATTTTTTTTTTCATATTTTTGATTGTACTTGTCAAGTCATATCACTAGCCTAGTAACATTAGTAAAATTTCCAAGGAGTTGGCAAACAGGTTGAGATCACATGACCAACTTGCTTTATCTTCATAGTCCTACTGCTTTTGGCTGTTTTTATAAATTAATAATGGCTGACTATGAATAAAACATTCAACATTTGTATCGCTGACTGAAGACATCTACTTTCGTGTGATTATTCATATCACAGATAGAACAAGTTATTTACTTCCTTTGTGGAACACAAAAGAGAATATTCTGAAGAATATTCTTCACTCTTAAAAATAAAGGCTCCAAAAGAAGGTTTTGACAGCAATGCCATAGAAGACCCATTTTAGATTAAGAATCTTTAAGTTAACAGTTATTAAAATATTTTTTTTCTTAGTGCAAAGAATTTTAATAATAATTTTTACATTTCAATAATCTGAAGAAACTTTTTCCACTATAAAGACTCTTCTATGCAATGAAAAGATACCATGGAGGTTAAAGGTTTGCAACCATTGATACCAATAAAGAACCTTTATTTTTAAGATTGTTGGTAACCTAACAGTTTTAGTTTCTATTTACTTCAATAGTATGGACCCAAAAATTGTCTACATTTTTTCAAAATATCTTCTTTTATGTTTCACAGAAAAAAAGTCAAGGTGAGCGAATGATGAACTGTAAAAAAATAAATAGGGTCAATTATGATTTCAAGCCAACATTTAAAGATTGCTAAGAAACATCAAATTCGATTACTAAAAAGATTTTACATTAATAACTCACCCACGGCTATTAAATGAGCTTCCAGTTTGTCCAGCTTGTTGAGCAGAAGTGCGCTGTGTAACGAGAAGTTCTGCTGGACTTGGTGGAGCTGCTTCTCGAGTTTGGATTTCCCACTTGACAGAGCTCATATAGAGAAACACCACAGCGACAGACAAGACTGGAAACAAACTCTTCACACAGCTTATTCTCATGATGATCAGAACAGCAAAGATCACAGACTGAGTTGTTTTCTTGATGCACACTGTATTTATCAGTGAGACTGTTCACAAAATGTTTTGTGGTTTTGAGTATTTTACAATAATATGCGGCACTGAAAACCTTCATTAAACAGACTTGGCACACAGTATTACACATCAAGTTAATTTATGAAGGAACTCTGCTTCTGCAAACAAGACCTACAACTTACACAGGCTATTTAACAAACTATAAGTTTAACTATAAGTTACTCTGAAAACGAAGTGCTGATGAACTGGTTTTCAGTTTTATTTGCATATTGCTTTCACAATAAATATTGTTCAAAAGAAGCTCTACAAAAATAAATGTCCACCCCATATAACTGTGGCGAGGAAAAGCTTCTCTTGTTCTCCTCTCCTCCACACAGTATTGCCTCCCTCTAGTGGCTCTTTTTAACCACTAGAGGGAGGCATCGCTTGAGCATTAACTGAGGGAATACAACACATTTATTACAGGAAAGGAATACAACACATAACTTATAGTGGGAAGTCGTGGCCTAATGGTTAGAGAGTCGGTCTCGTAACCCAAAGGTTGCGGGTTCGAGTCTCGTACCGGCAGGGATTGTAGGTGGGGGGAGTGAATGTACAGCGCTCTCTTCCACCTTCAATACCACGACTGAGGTGCCCTTGAGCAAGGCACCGACCCCCTGACTGCTCCCCGGGCGCCGCAGCAAAAATGGCTGCCCACTGCTCCGGGTGTGTGTTCACGGTGTGTGTGTTCACTGCTGTGTGTGTGCACTAAGGATGGGTTAAATGCAGAGCACTAATTCCGAGTATGGGTCACCATACTTGGCCACATGTCACGTCACTTCATTAACTTGTAGCAAATATAAGATGTTTTCACTACCTAAATGCAAAGAGGTTCATATTTCATTAGATTACAAAAACATCTTTGCTTAACCCTCATGTTGTGTCCTGACTCCTGGTCATTTGTGTTCAGGATTTTCTTTTTCCCCAAAAATGCTAGTTAATATTATTGCATTAGACTAAAACTTACGGACTTCACTGCTCTCAGAGTGTAACAACTTCCCAAATTTTTTGGATAATTTTTGTGCTTTTTTGGTACTTTGGTGTTCCCAATTTGAGTTTATAAATTTCTTGTTATGCTATATTATTACCAAATATTGTATTCAATCTTGTTTCCTTTCAATCTGCACAGATTTTGTATTTCTTTTTGGAACTGAATGATCGCAGGCCTGATCTGAGCTTATGCACCTCAGTTTTATCATAATGCATAATGAGAAATTTACAGGCAGTTTTTTTAAAAGGCTAGTCATTTTTGACTGGGAACACCAAATAAGGAAAAGGTTTACAAGACAAGTGATGCACACATTATGCAACAATGAAATGTGATGCAGAATATTTGGAAAAACTGATTTTAGCATATTATCAAAAAATATTTATCATTTATCAATTTATTTATCAAAAAGTGCATATTTACAAAGCTAAAACACACCATTAAAAAGACATAAAAAATATTTAAAGCAAAACAAAGAAGTTATTTCTTCCCTATATTAATGTAAGCGAGGGATGAAAGGTTTTAAATTCTGGACAAATTTCAGAAATAAATATCCATTCTGAAAACAGACTTCTTACCATTTTTTTCCTACCATGAAAGCCAAGAGATGCCCCATGCACTACGAGTTACCAAAAGCCGCTGTGAAGCTTTCGATTACATTGTTTCTTTAAAACAAGCTTGTTTAGTTCGCAGCAGCATTAGGGTGAAGGGGTTTGACTCGAGCCAGACGGGAAAGTCCTAAACGCAGCCCCTGTCCGGGAGACTTCACATGTGCATTCTGAGATGCACCAGGACTCCGACCAACCTGACCTGGAGTTAGAAAGCGTTTACAAGAGGACACTTTTGCTGTTTTGAGCTGTTCTGGACAAGTCACAACTGCACAGTGATGGTTTGAGCCTTTGGTCTCACCAGGGGGATTCCACTTAGGCAGTCTGGCCCCTGCAGGACTGGAGCAGACTGCAGGTTTAGAGAGAGGCGGAGTAGTGGGCGTCTTCTTCAGTCCAGACACAGGAGCAGCTGGACTCCGACAGATCGCTGGGATGGGAGCTGTCAGAGAAAGAGATGTTATAGCTGATATGATCTTTCACCAGACTGCAAAATTTAAAAACTGAAAAAAAGAACCTGAGCTTTTAGCTTTTGAGGCTTTTGTTGGCTTTTTGTCTTTTTTTTCTGTCTTGTTCTTCGCAGCCGGTGGTGCCTTTTGTTTCACCACCTTCTTTTTCTTTTTCACAGTGAATGTCTCGTCTTCACTCTCATCTTCTTCAGTGAAGTCTGCATCACTCTCTGAATCTGCAACAGGAACAACCTTAAACAAATGGCTACATTGTGTATCTGAAGTACGACATTTCACCATGTAAGTACTGAAAACATAAGCAGCAGAGTCTAGCTCCATAATAATTAACAGCGTGAAGGTCCTCAGATTACCTGGTGTGTTCTGAGGCTGGTAGTCCTCATCGTCTCTGCTGTCCTTCTTCTCCTTCAGTGGTTTTCTCTGCTCCTTTGAGGTTTCCTTCTGTTTAGAAACACTGGTAGGGGAGGTGTCTATACTGATCAGATTCAGCCCTGAAAACAGGACAGTAAAAAACACAGAGGTGCATATGCATAGAAAATTACAAATTGTAACAATCATAGAAGTCTTGTTTGTTTTTTTATATCAGCTCCATTGTATTCTCAAAAAGAGTTTTACATTTTCAAATTTGTTAAAATCTGACTAATAATAAACCTGCATTACCTAAACTTCTGCCATCAATGCTACAATTTGACAGCACTGGAGGAGAATCTGGAGCAGGCTGACCTTCGCCAACTGTACAAAATCAAGGGAGTTTTGTTTAGAGGTTTTTGCATGGAAATATGTCAAATAAAGCTCCATAAACATGTACTTAGAATCTGTACAAATAACCGAAGAAGATAGAATCAGGTTGTGGCCTTGTAAAAGACAAAACAATCATTCCTTATTACCTAAATGGCTGCCCTCAGCACTACAGTGAATTAGAACCGGTGGCGAACACTGAGGAGGCTGAGAACTTTCATTATCATCTGCAGAACACAGAGAGGCATAAAATAACAGTAAAATATAGCTCTGCACCTGAATGAACTCTATAATGCTTCATTATGCTAGTAGTACATTCACCTGTTTTGGTTGTAGGCTCTCCATCCTGTGTCCTGTCCAGCAATGATAACAATAGAGCCGTCTCTAAATCTCTTTCATAAAGTTTATCATCCACAGACGTCCTGAAACAACACAACAGTCACCCGTCAATGGTGCTATTACATATTTATATACTCAGTGGTCCATTACTGCTCTTCTGTGTGTTGATATTATAATTACACTCTGAATTTGAGCTAATTAGTAATAAAAAGTGTTTTGATAGAAAAGTTTTTGTAACCTCTTCCGGCTTCCTGAGCTGGTGAGATCAACGACTTCATTTGGAGATGCACTTGTAGTTTTGTGGTTTCTCAAAGAATCAGGGTCTTTGATGGCTGTTCGAGCTTTTTTGGGAGGAGGTTTCACACATGCAAAATCTTCACCTGTCACATAAATCGTGTAAACATAGGTTCATAGGTCTAACTGGCTTTAGCTCTGAGCATTTTGAAGTAATATTATGAATGTAAATCTCTCACCATCATCGTCTTGTAAGACTGCGTAGTTGACAGCTTTTTTATCTCTGATGACAGGTAGAAAAACAGATTGCATCAAACAAGTAACTGACATTCCAGTTTTCTGAACTCACAGTGATTGTTCATGAAAATAGCAGGACATTAAATGCCACAGACAAACAGCTATCATACAGATCCAACAACAAACACATATAGATATAGAAAGTGACACGACAACCATGATCTAAGGTATCGATTAACTTATTTTGTAATGAAGGTATGGACGTATTTGGAAAACATACATACACACCTGGATGGTCGGTCCATTCTTTATATCAAAAATAAAAAATAAAATGTCACGTTATGCCCTGTGAATATACATTCAAATACTGACACTACCGCAGTATTTTAACAACCTTTTGTATCTACTGAACGTTATGTTGCAGAACAACCACCAATCAAAATAATTGTAAATTTAAAAACATAATGGTCACTTAGAAAGTCTGCCTTTGTGTCAAAAGCTTTATATGCATGTTGTTTTAGTGCGAGCTGATGTACACTAACGCAACCCGCCTGAAAACAAACGGCGGAAATCAATCTTTGAATTCACCAATTTGCAATTCATTAAAACATTTTCTATCGCTTTGTTTCCAGTTTTACATTAGGTAATGGATAAAATATAATGTATTTTTTCTAATTATTATATGGATGAAAAACCGAAACTTGTTCTACCTTGTACAAGCTTGTTGTGCATTTTGCAAAAAATCTCGAATCTGCGGATATGGTTCTGCACTGGCTAAGCGTGGACGCGGGAATACGTCACATTAAATGCTTTCATTTATAAATTAAAATGAACGTTATAATGTTTTGTTTTTAAGGTTTTATGTTGGTACACTGATGCCTATAGTTGTTAGTTATTTCTGTGAATTTTCTTAATATTTCTTGCTTTTCTAACAATTTACATTGTCTCTCAGTAAAGGAATTAAAGTCGTTTGGAAATACTTAGCAGAGTATTTTGGGGAAAATGTTTATAAGCAGATTTATAAATGTTATAAGCAGATTAAGTCGGACTGTGACATAGGCTACATAGGCCTGATATATATTTTTTGAGGTTTTGGGCTTTGCTTCCATAGAATGTCATTTTTTTTCAGACTAATGAAAAGAAATCATCCAAAATTCACAATTTAATTGTTTGTTACATGTTATTTGCATCTAAGCCAAAAATCCTGTCCTCACCTCTACATTCTGGATGTTTTTACAGAGGGGTTTGTTCATTTTTTACCTGAAGGCTTTTAAACCAGATTTTATCCTATTTGTTTTTTTGTTTTGTTTTTCTGGAAATGTGTGCACATTTAATAAGACAATGCATGATTTGCATGTTTAAAATAACTTCAGAAAACTTGTAATAAATCAACTGGGGATAGCTGATTAAAATGTTTACCTTATTCACCGGTGTCTTGCCTTAATTCAAGACATAATCCTCAAATCAACTAAGTCTAAATCTTCTTTTAGCATAAGCAGGTCATAGCGTAACTTAAAGGTTGGCTCCAAGCCCCTTCATCCAAAAATAGTCAAAGTGCAGCCTTTGACATTGGAAACAAAACGGAATGTGGAAAGGTTTATTCTTAGAGACTGATATCAGATTGATTCTAAGTGTTCATTATTCACCTCTAATGATGGGAAAGTCAATGTTAAACCAAATTTCCAATGAGGAGTGCAGCAACCAACAAGCGATAAACAGATGATTTTGAATTAACTTACTTACTTTTTCCTACTGAAGACAAATAAGACACAAATAAATAGAAGAACATATTTTCTTTGATCAAGAAACAAATTTTTATTTATTTAAAACGGGCCTATAACATTTCACTGCACATCTAACACTTAAAGCAGCCATATAAATACCATAAATAAAACT
Organism: Sinocyclocheilus rhinocerous; assembly: GCF_001515625.1. NCBI lineage: Eukaryota > Metazoa > Chordata > Actinopteri > Cypriniformes > Cyprinidae > Sinocyclocheilus > Sinocyclocheilus rhinocerous. Next base: position 1,440,113 of record NW_015648635.1, on the reverse strand, counting down.
TATGTAATTCATTAAATAAATAAATACTTTATTGGTTGACAATTGTTTTCCACAGGTGGTGTCCAGCACCAAAGACAAATTCATGATGATGTAAAAAACGGTTTTGGTTCTTCCGGTTTGGTGAGATGCAGATACAAAACAGCCTAAATAACCTGTAGATCTCCACTTTTAAAAATACTAAAGGTTCTTTATTGGCACTGATGGTTCCAAGAAGTTTCATGGAGGAACAAAATGTTCTTTATAGTAGAGCAGGGGTGCCCAACCCTGTTCCTGGAGATCTACCTTCCTGCAGAGTTCAGCTCCAACCCTGATCAAACACAACTGAACCAACTAATTAGGATCTGAAGGAGCACTTGATAATTACAGACAGGTGTATTTGATCAGGGTTGGAACTGAACTATGCAGGAAGGTAGATCTCCAGGAACAGGGTTGGGCACCCCTGTAGTAGAGGTTCTTCAGATTATTAAATGTTCTTCACACTAAGAAAAAAAATGGTTCTTTTAAGAACTGTTCTTTGGGAAACCAAAAAATGGTTCTTCTATGGCATCACTGCAAAAACCCTTTATTTTGAAACCTTTACTTTTTAGAATGCACACGTGAAATTGATTTGAAATATATGTCCTTAAAAACACTTAGGCTATTTATGATGAAAACGCTGGCGCATCGACTTTGCGCAAAGCAGCGGCGGTTCAACAGTCCAGCCATGGAGGATCTGTAATTTTATCCGACAACTGCTGAAATCCGGGGACTGCCGGGGCTCGAGTCGTGAAGAAGATCCCACGGGTCATCATCGGAAGGGGAAACCAGAGTTTCCCTGGAGATGTTTCGACCCTCTGACGGCTCAAAGTCCAAGTCCCCATCATCCTCCTGAGCAGCTCTGGAGTCTGACGCCTCTGCGTACCGGAGCGCGTTCAGCGGGTCTGATGGATTCACCTGTCGGTTTCTCCTCTCCCGGTGCTGCAGGCGCTCCAGTGGAACAGTGTTCTTCTCGGATAAGAAGAGAGAGGACTGTGGGAGGTTTTGTCCCGCTATGAACACCTGTTTCACCCCATCCAGGTTAAGCAGTATGCCATGCTTGGTGGAGTAATACACGTCACGATGGTTTTCCAAAAGTTTGTGGTGAAAAAGACAGTCTTCCTTATTGCAAACCGTCTAAAGACATACAAAAATATACAAATAGTTAAATAATGAATCAAAATTATTTGATTTATCTATAGTGCCATAGTATTTTTTTTACATGCATGTTTTAGCCTGTAAAAAGCAAATCTGAAATGGTCGGTTAGCCTAAAACCCCCACGCGGCTTTAGGTTTTAGGTTTATGGATCAAACTTATTTACAATAAAAAAAACTTACTGTTAACAATTAAGAATTATTTAGCATTTTTACAGTTTTTAACGCTAAAATTCAAATGTTTTTACACACACCCCATCCAGGTTAAGCAGTATGCCATGCTTGGTGGAGTAATACACGTCACGATGGTTTTCCAAAAGTTTGTGGTGAAAAAGACAGTCTTCCTTATTGCAAACCGTCTAAAGACATACAAAAATATACAAATAGTTAAATAATGAATCAAAATTATTTGATTTATCTATAGTGCCATAGTATTTTTTTTACATGCATGTTTTAGCCTGTAAAAAGCAAATCTGAAATGGTCGGTTAGCCTAAAACCCCCACGCGGCTTTAGGTTTTAGGTTTATGGATCAAACTTATTTACAATAAAAAAAACTTACTGTTAACAATTAAGAATTATTTAGCATTTTTACAGTTTTTAACGCTAAAATTCAAATGTTTTTACACATTTTTTACAGTGTCGCAGGGACAGAAACACAAAACTCACATTTACACTCACACTCTTACAGACTCTCTCTCTCCCCCCCCCACACACACACACACACACATAAACACACATACACATACTAATAGCAGGCCCAGACAATAGGAGGACAGAGTGAAGGTACAAAGGAGCAAAAATTTCCACTCTTTTATTAGCCCCGGGTCCAGTGGACCCGAACATCCTGTATGTAATATAATATAATGTAGGGGGGTGTACAGTGAGTAGTCATTGAAAATGTGTTCTGATATATGTTCTTCACAGAAAATGAGCCAAGGCCAATGAGTCTGAGTTTGAAAAAATAATTTATAGTATAATTTTTCTTTTGATAAAAAGTGAAAACGGGTCCCACAGACCCGAA
>NW_015648635.1:1420635-1437256 GCF_001515625.1 Sinocyclocheilus rhinocerous | reverse complement strand
GGAGCAAAAATTTCCACTCTTTTATTAGCCCCGGGTCCAGTGGACCCGAACATCCTGTATGTAATATAAACATGTAGGGGGGTGTACAGTGAGTAGTCATTGAAAATGTGTTCTGATATATGTTCTTCACAGAAAATGAGCCAAGGCCAATGAGTCTGAGTTTGAAAAAATAATTTATAGTATAATTTTTCTTTTGATAAAGAGTGAAAACGGGTCGTTTTTCCACAGACCCGAACACCATACAAGGGTTAAATACGATTACAAATTACTTTTTATAGCCTACCTTACTTTCAACTTAAATGTTGTTTACAATAGACGAATACTTACAGAAGTGAAAAGAGTTCCTCCTGCGTCCATGCACAAAAATCGGTTACTTTTCACTCCAAATATTGCGAGACGGTCTCTGCTCTCTGATTTCAATAAAATTACACCTGTTGAGTGCAGAATATAAAGAGGAATAGGCTGTGAAGGACATTATTTTATTGATAAAACAATTAAAAAAATATTAATGATTCATAGACTGGTAATTTTTTGAGGTCTTGATTTTTATTTTACTAGCCTAATATCCTAAATATGGATATTATGCTGGTCAAAAACAGTATACTCACTGTAGGACCCCCTGTTTGTAGTTTTGCGCACATGTCCATTCGGGCTGATCTCTAAGTAGAAGTTGTTTGAGTCCGAAGTGGTCTGAAGGTGGATGTACCTCCGCGGGTTCCCCCAATTGGAGCCCAGGAGGGGAGAAGGGTTGGGGGTAGCATCTGCAGGTCTGAATCCCTGGAGAGCCGTGATCCACAGCGCAAGGACAGAGGAGTGCAGCATGTGCAGAGTTGAAAGTGCGCAACGCATCTTCACAGAGCGCAAAGTATCGATGCGTAAAACCAGTGTGCAGAGCTGAAGAAGTTGTGATGCGTGAAAGTTGGTGAGCGCGGCTATTTAAACGCATCCTGTGCCACTCCTTTACGCAACACTCGTCCGCAGAGCCAGAGGGTGTGAGGAGGCGGATTCAACATGTCCACCTTCTGTTTGTTATGAGGGTAATTGACTGGTAAACCATAATTGGCTCTGTCAATTTGGCACAGCTTTGACTTTCTATGACGTCTTGGTGTCTAAACAAAATTGAAAACAAGAATACATTTTAATAGTTTTTGTGCATGTGAGAATCATTTGGTTGTCTCCAAATGTTTCTCAAATGCTAAATCAACCTATAAGTAAATATACGTTTATTTAGCCTATATATTTAGTATATATAGGCCTAACCTATAAAAAAGGTACAAAGCTGTTACTGGGGAGGTATCTTAAGACCGGAAAGGTAAAAAGGTACATCTTTTTACCTTATTTACTCCACAATGTCACATATTACTAGCCTACTTTAAAAGTACAAATTAGTACTTTTTTAAAGGGTACCGCCCAAGTGACTGTTTTGTACCTTTTTTCTGATAATGTATTAAGTGACTGCATGATATACTGAACGGATAGTTGCTTTGGATAAAAACGTCTGCCATACGAATAAATGTCAATGTAATGGAAATATAGTATGACCTCAATCTGAACTTCCTCAAGTTGGCCAGCAGAGGGAACTTGTGGCTCTTTCACGAACAAGTAACGCACCAAAAATAGTCCCTAACATGAGTATAGCTGTGTGCAACACCGTTTTTCGTATATAATATAGACTAATATATAATATGATATAGCAACATACATAATACTTTATATTATATTATAATAATATAATCATATTATTTATTTTTAAATACTTTATTTTTCTTTTTATATCAGGAGCAATAACCATAATTTGGGCTTGGAGAAGTAATGATTATCTCTCAAAAATGTAAACATTTCATAATAATTTTTAACATTATGAAAATTTTTTTTACAGAGAAACTGGATCCAAGAGATTTCATGTTTTGCATATGAATCAGACAAAAACATCAAATAACCATGACAGGAAAGAAGTTTATGAATTACTTGCGAGTAGTTTATTGAACTGTTGTCATGTAGTATAAATGAACCTGTATGAGTGTAACATCCTGACAGTGTTATTACTAGGGTAAAAAATCAGTTCTGGGCACACTGTGCATGACTGCTCACTGTACTTGCTACTTTGAGCATAATTAAAATGTGAAACACATGCATATGAAATAAAATAAAATAAATTGTTTTATTAACATCAGGAATATGATTCAACTGCTGTGCACAGCACATACGTAGAAAAGTAAAGGAAAAAATTCGTAAATATATTAGTATTTATACATAGCATCAGCGCATGTTCTCAGAAACACAAGTATGTCCTCAGTCTCCTACTGTCAAAAAATCTTTACAAGAAATCATAACTGAGGCAGAAGCATACAGAAATACAAAACTTTTAAACAAAGAGAAAATACAGCCACACAAAATCCTGGATTTTACTGATATGCAGAATGACAAGTGCTGATAGTCAAAATTAATTAGGAAAATATTGTGGATATGAACTGAGTATAATGAGTATATATACTGTAGGCCTATTAAAATAAATCACACTAAATGATTAATGATGCCTCACAGATACGGGGGTCTTCACTGTAACAGGATCAGCCACACAAAGCCATTTCAAAACAAAGACTCTGCAAAGCCACGAACGGGAATCCCGTTCTAATGCCTCCAGTGCTCCAAGGATTCCCGAAACCCTCCCTGCATATGAGAGGAGGATTCAGCCGTGACAGCTTGCAGTCCTTCACGCACATACGTTTTTCTCATGAGTCCTGAGTGTACCAGGAAACTGGTGTCTATATTCTATGCCCAATAAACATTTTTACAGCTGTTGCTATAAATCCAAGCGACATATATCAGCAGATGAGATGGCTCCGATTCCCAAATGTTCACGCACATCGCTCATTCTTCACAGACTTAAGATGGTGCTGTCACAATCAGGACACAAATGAAAGAAACAGCTCATTTGGCTCCCTGATTTCACTCCTCTATTTTTAATGCTTCATTAGTGCTCAAGATTTTATAACACATTCAGAAGACATACTGTATTAAAATAGCATTAGTTTGACCTGCGGTATTTTAGTACCAGTCTGCCAAACCCATTACTCTTTAGTTACTTTATGTAAAGTTTAACCTGCTTCCACGAAACCACAGCCAAAATGTTAGCTTGCACTGCCATCATTAAATGAAGCTGTGACTGTAGCAGTGGCTATTAAATAGCTACTTTTCTGTCCAATAAATGTGTTTTATTGTTTTTAAGTGTGCAAGTCTCACTGGAACTCAGTGATATGAATTGAGGCACATAAACAGTCCTCAATGGCACATTATTGACAGGAAACTTGCAAATGTAATGACTGAATGCCCCTGAATACTGAAACATCTCTTCACAGATGAGACCACGAAACAAGCAGCTTGGCAGAAGCGAGAAATTATCAGCCTTTTTTGTCTCCCTAAAGTATTGCGTCAGTCCTGCAGAGGTCTGTCCTGATATATTCACTGCGCTAGAGGAAGGAGCCAGTCCCACAAAAACTTCTTTTCATAGTAGCAAACGAGTGTGAATAACCCAGCAAGTCATATTACTAGATTTGCCCAACACAATCTCACTGCAATTCATTGCTGTTTTATTTTTGCCGAATTGGTGGATAATTCGTTTTCGTACTACCTGTTGGTTTGGTTTAGGAGTGAAGCTTCATGCTTACTTTTTTCTGAAAACTGTAAATTTTTATACAAATCACATTAATATGAAATCGCCACCATGTAAAATATGTTTTCTCATGAGATCAGGTTGGATTTGTTTGGATTCACGGTGATCTGAAAAGTTTGGCCTCAGATGCTTAAAGTTAACATGAAACAGTAACCCATTTTAATTCTCTATTGCAATGAACTTCTGAGTGAAAACAGATATTTAATGGGAAAAAACGTGATTTTAGAAACTTGATTTTAGCCGTCAGAAATTATTTAATCATGAAAAGTGGCCGTTTATCATTTTGCTAAAATATTACAGAGACCAACATTTTTTCTTTGGAATAATGTGGATTGATAAATCGCAATAAGACCAATACACAATAAGACCAGGAATCAATGTAAAGAAAGTAAATAGGGACGATTTTGATTTCATGCTGACTACATTTTGCCAAACTTTTGTGGGCAAATAAGAACCATTTAGTGTAGAGATGTATGAAGCACAGCTCACACAGAAGCCACTTTAAAACCACGCAACTTTCTGTTGTCCGAACACAAATTTCGTGTTGAAATTACTGGAATTCACCCAACAGAGCAATGGTAAATTCAGTTAAGAGCAACCTTAACTGAATCCAGCATGGATCCAAACAAATGACAATGAGACCACAATGGACTTGAGAAAAGGAAACGAGACCTTGGACGGACCAGTTCAACTCCATGGCTATAACCTTGGACTAAAGTTGGATGGAAAACCATAAAGAACCCTAGTGCTACTACTGGAATCTCAAGGCTTCTGAACATCGTGGCTTTTACAAGACTATCCATGTGCGAGGGAGATGTCACCAGTGTGGCCTCTGCTCAGGTATTCCACCCCCACATACTCCAGACAGATTGAACAAACAACAAGACTATAAGTCTTTCTAAAATAGCATCATTCCTTTTGATTTCCCTTTAACCCTCATGCCGTGTTCAAATCATTTTGACCCATAGAGATTTTCTTTTTCTTGAAAATGCTAGTTAGTGTTATCACATTGGACTAAAACTTACTGACCGTGCTAACACAGGTCATTACAACTTTTCAAAAATAATTGTACTTTATTGGTAGTTTTTCCACCTTGTTCCACCTCTAAAATTAACAACCTACAAAAAATTGCTTATTAATTTCTCGTCGTGCTATATTATCGCCAAATAATGGTTTTAATCTTCTTATCAACTTGTTTTCTTTTGATTAGCATGCATGGGTTTTGTATTTGTTTTGGAACTGACTGATCATAGGCATCATTGATCTGAGTTTATGCACCTCAGCTTTTAAGTGACCAGTGCCAAAATGATCCACAAATGCTTTTTTCACTCAAAAACTCAGGTGCATAAGCGCAGATCAATGAGGCCTACAACCAATCAGTTCCAGAAATAAATAAAACCTGTGCCAATTGAAAGAGAACAAGTCGACAAAAAGATTAAATCCAAGATTTGGTGATAATATAGTGTTAATGAGAGACTTACAAGCAATTTTCAAAAGGCAAATTTTCAAAAACATTTTTGACCGGAAACACCAAATGAGGTAAAGGTTAAAGAACAGGGTGGGGCCACATTTGGTGATGCAAACTGATGCAAACAAAGGCAGACATACCAAAATCATAAAAAACAGTGAGCGTCCCTCAGTTCGGATGCCACACGGCATCTGCCCTGTAATTACATTTGCATAGAGCAGCAGCGGCGAGTGTCACTGCAATGCCTCTGCAGCAACATGAAAGAGCCAGAGCCAGACTCGACTGCCTCCTTGACCAGGATTCACACATACACACACACACACACACACTCACACCAGAAGCAAAAATAAATAAACATATACCGCACATATTCCCTTGAATCAAATACCATCATTGATGGCAGCGTGCCTTTAGCAACAAGCAACAAAGCTCAGGGCTACTGGCGTTTTCAGTGCACAGTCAGTATTTACAGTATTTTCATTGGTTTAGAAGACATTCTCATTCACAGCAACGCTTAAAGCTTATTTTCGAGTGCTCCTTTTGTTCAGGCAAACCTGAGGTAAGCAATAATATAATCGAACCAGCCATGTTTAACATTTTCAGTGTGCGCTTGCATCAGTTCCCCTGTAGATTTCTCACTTTTTAGTTTTTTAATTTTTTTCTCGTTTTCTTTAAAAAAAAAAAATCATTTTGATTGCAAAAACAGTCTAGTTCACAAATAAAATGTACAGCCTCAAAGCTCCAATAGGGGTCTGGCTAGAAAAGATAATAGCCCCTTTCACACATCTTTACTGGTAAATTACTGGTAAAGTACAGTTTAGAGATCATGTGGCAACAGGATCTTTTTTTTAAATACCAGTAAGTCAGTTCTAGCAGCATTTTGGTTACTATTGTGTGGCGTTTTGAAGAGCAAAAACATGTTCTGTATGATCATTTATGGAATCCTATTTCCGCCAGGGAACAAAAAAATAAAAAAGGTAATTGTGACTTTTTTTCACATAATTTTTTCTCAAAATTGCAAATAAACTCAAAATTCTGACTGACTTTCTCGCAATTTAGAGTTTACGTCTTGCAACTGTCTCACACTTCTGACTTTTTTTTCTCTGAATTCTGAGTTTTATCTCAATTCTGATGTTTTTCTCGCAATTGCAAGTTTAGATCTCACAATTTATTTTCAGAATTGCACAATTCTGACTTTTTTCATAGTTCTGAGGTTACTTCTCACAATTCTGCCTTATTTTCCTCTGCATTCTGAGCTTACATGTCACAATTCTGACTTTTTAGTTTTTGCCATGGAATAAAAAATAAAAAAGGTAATTGTGACTTTTTATCTCACAAATTTCTGGCTTTTTTTCAATTGCAATTGTGAGTTTATATCTCACAACTTGGACTTTTCTTCTCAGAATTGCAAAATGTTTACAAGCCGTAAACTCGCAATTACGAGAAAAAACGTCCATATTATATGAGATAAAAAGATGCAATTAGCTTTTTTCGTGGAGGAAACAGGTTTCCATAATCATCCTCTTACGCTTGTCACTCAGAAGTCAAAAAATTGAAAAGATAATTAAACCAAAACGCATCTCCACATACGAGCCGATGAAGAAAAAGTACTGCGTCATTTCTGATGATTGACATCACAGAGTTTACCGGTAATTTGGTACTGAGGTATGAATGGTCTCTTACCAGCACAAAGCCATTGCTTACTGGAAAAGTCATTCTGGTCATTTTCACGGCAATTTACTGTGATTACCATGTGAAAGGGGCTAAAGTTACACCTCATTTCTGAGTCAACATCAGATGCTGAACACCAGAGATGATCAGTGTTTACGAGCCGCTCTCGCGTCTCATGCGGCGTTCTCTAATTAGACAAAAGTAAAATAAAGCAGAGATGCACACCCATCCCCCTCGCCCCTCTCCGGGGCCCTTGTGGGACAGTCCCCGCGGGGCCCTGGCTAACATATCAGCCCTATTTCTGACGCCCCGGGGCGTTCAGAGCATGCATGTTAAAGGGGCGCTGTGTGGGAATGCCAAGGCACCTCATCGTGACATGCAGCAAGAGTGATCTGCTTCCTTATAAGTGCTCACACAATCCCACAGCATGAGAAAAACAGAAAGAAAATAAAGTCAAAGATAAAAAAATAAAGACTTGTTATGCTTGTGTCGGCTCAGACAGAACTAAAAATAACAAGCGTAACTTCATGCATCCTTTTAAACCATCTAGGTAGCTCTTTGAGGTAATAAAAAACATAATTTCACTGTAAAAAGCCAAGGAGGACTTCAATAATCCGTCCTAAAATCTCTTTGATTCTTGACAAGCACCTGATTACAGAAAGGAGGGCTGGGAGAGCCTCCACATCCATAATCAATAATATATAAATAAAAGAAGTAAGCAGCGACGGATAGCATATTCAGTGATCCTAATAAAAAGCTGGCCTATCCAAATATACATATAAAAAACAGAACAAGTACTATTTTGGTGATATTCTTGCAGTTCATTGTATGTGTGTGAGTCAGTTTTCAGACCTCTCGGGGGGATCAGTGCAAATGAAGAATTATTGCAAGAGTCTGCTCATATTCGCGGGAGGAAGTGGGTGACCGTCATGGCGGTGGTGGCCTTGTTGCCTCGCTTCGCTCGGCCGTGTTTGTTGAGAGCGACATAGAATCCCTTGTAAACGGAGGACTCGTAGGCATTGTAGTTATTTGGCAGCAGGGTCTCCTTGAACTTGCATCCTCGCTTAGCTCGGCCGTGTTTGCTGAGAGCGACATAGAATCCCTTGTAAACGGAGGACTCGTAGGCATTGTAGTTATTTGGCAGCAGGGTCTCCTTGAACTTGCATTCGTCTTTAAAGGTAGCCTGAAAGAAGGAGAACAGAATGAATGTCAGATGCATCTGTGTTTAGCATCACTGAGATAGTATTTCTAATTCAATTTTTATCTTTGTATTTTTTGTTTTCATTTTCATTTTAGTTACAGTTTTAGTAATTTTGCTGTTTTTGTGATTTTTATTAGTTATTGTTTTTTTTAAATGTCTATATAGTTTTTATTCATTTTTATTTGAGCTTTAGCTATTTTAGTTCATAAATTTAAATGAAAATGAGAAAATTTGTGTAATTTTAGTATCGAGAAACTATTATAAATTTTCTTATATAAATATTTTGAAGTCGTTTTATTTTTGTATTTTCCGCTTTCTTTTTAAATTTGGTTAAAGTTTAAGTGATTTGTGTTTTTTGTCATTTTTATTAGTTATTGTTTTTTTATATGTCTATGCAGTTTTTGTTTTAAGTTTAAATTGTTTTAGTACATCAAGTTAGCTAAATGAAAATGAGAAATTATGTATTATTTTGGTATCAGATACTTTTATATTTTTTTTATGTTTTTGAATAAGTTTTTATTTTTGTCATTTCCAGTTGCATTTTAATTTTGGTTAAAATTTAAGTTATTTTGTTGTGTGAGGTTTTTTTTATTTATGTATGCCCACATAGTTTCAATTATACCGATATAATTTCAGTTTTAGTTATTAAACTAAATTAAAATGACAAATTTTGCTTTGGCAACTATCTGAAATGAGCTGAAATTTGTTTGTATTTTATTTGATTTCAAGTAACAAATATGTTTTGTGTGTGTGGTTTTAGTTTTAGTTAGCTATAATAACCCTGCAATGCACAAATATTTTTGCCCTCATGACTATTAGTGAGTCAAACATCTTGAGCAAATAAATGAGGCTTCTGTTGAAGTAGTTAGTGAACTCAACTCAAAATTAACAGCACTGTTTTGCACATGACTTTGAGTGCAAATACATCTAACCTCTTGAACTGATCAGTTTCTCAGCCTCATTTCCCATAACAGTCAACATAATGAACAAACTTGCTAAAAATCTTTCAGGTGAGTCTGGTTCTTCAAGAAAACCATTAACCTGAAGCATTAATCTGATGCTAATCCCTGAGCTAAACAGGCCTTTTAATTAAAAACCACTTAAATGATCATTGCAAGACCGGCCTGTGGCATCTACTTTATCTCTACTTCTCCAGAAGATGCTCTTGTAACACTCTGCAGTTTTTGGATAGAGCTGTCGTGCTCTCATGGGCCCCAAAGGACCAGTGTTGCACTGCGCTTGTCACACCTATGCCTAACTTCAGCCAAGACTGCCAAGTGTATCATTTACCCTTCAAACCTGCAGACACACTTTAAATCACACATCATTTGTGTAAAGAACAAACTACATAATCACTACTACTGCTATTAACAGTTCAAAACAATGTGTAAATAGAAGCTGCTCTACAAAAAATATTTCAATTTATGCACACATATTTTATTAAGGGAACTTTTATAAACACACTAACACAAAATAGGGTGAATTCAGGTTAATGTGTACATTTTTCCCAGTCATCCCAGTGTCCCAATTTACCAGAAAGTGTAAAGCAAGATGAAAACTGCAATTGCGCACTTTATGTGTGACTATTCCTACTAATAACCTACAGCTACCAGCTAATATAAAAGAATGAGGCGTTAGTTTATAGGCTTAATGCAAGCAATTATTATAAACCTTTTTACTCGTGCTTGTAAGCCGCTTTGGCGCTGTGCCTGGATCTAATGCACTGCTTAATAATAATTTGCAAAAGCCGTGGAGCTGTGGCAAACGTACTGCTTCAACTAACCAGAGCACATTATATTTATAAGGCATGAATAATTCAATGCAGCACACGACGTAAACACTATTATTAGTCGCGCGACCCCCTCACGTGCCAACTGCATGGATCATGAATTACTTGAAAACGCACAATGGAAGCGTCACCTGTTTAACACATACACGCACACACGAATTCGATTTTCGGGGATGCAAAGCCTCGTTGCATATGCAGGCAGAATGAAAGGCGACACGGTTGCGCACACCTACCGTTCCGTACAACCTTCCTCTGTTATTCATTGCGACAAACAGCTCGCTTTTCACACCGTACAGGCTAATCACTCCTCTGGCCACAGTGGAGATCTCTATGAGACCTGATCAAACAGAACAAGCATGTTACACACAATAAAGAGGCTCCGCGTGACTTAGAACAACAAGGCATGCGGTGGGTGGAACCTCTGCAGGTGCCAATTGTGGATGCGCAAATGGCCTCTTGCGCCACTAGGCTACTACATTATTGCCGAAAGACGAACATCCCTCACACTTTGAGAGTCGTGCATGTTCTATGCGCTTCTGGGCCGCACAAGGAGCCGGTGTAAAAATAAGTTGGCATCTATATCCGTCCCAGCATTCATGTCATGTTTAAGCCCAGCGCAGATATTTAGCACTAAGGGATACTGCGCGTGTGTCTGTGTTTTAATAGATTTCTAGTCTTTGCCTCCAAACTGACAAGTGTCGCTTACAAAGAATAAAGAGCTTTGCGCAATTAATTATTGCATTATTCCGTGAACTCACTGTACTGGTTCTCATTATGTACACCGTTTATCTTGCCGTCTGGGAGGACCTGAAGATGAAACCCGATGCCTACATTGCAGTACAGCCTCCGCACTCTTTTGATGCCCAGCAAATAGTCATTCTCCCAGTTCGCCTCTGGTCTCTCTCCAGAGATCCCCAGCACGGAGCGGGAGAAGAGGCTCTCCCATCGCTTCTCCAGTAAAGTTGTCCTATTAGTCTTACTCGGAAGCGGACTGGAGGACACAATCCCAACTAGGAGCAATCCTAAGAGCAGAACGGCAGTCCTTGGCCAGTGTTGCGCGATGGCCTCGCAGGACATACTGATGAGGAGCCTTTGCGCAATGGCCATCGGGTTTACCTTCGGGGCACGTGGTCAAAATTAATGGCACTAAAAATACCCCTCTTCTATTTTTTCTTCCCTCGGCATGGTGGTGCAGGCTTAATTTAGCGAGGCAGGTCAGGACTTCGGGCATGCGACGGTGGCCCGAGATGAGAGCGGCGGAAGAACGGGGAGAGAGCGCGGAGACACGACTTGAGGTGGAGAAGGTGGTGATGACCATGTTTTGCAGCTCCGAAGCCTCGGGTCGTGGAGAATGCCACTCACCAAAATCCCTATCTCACCTCAGAAGCCACCCTCATCCTTACATGACATCATATTAGGGGAGGGGGGAGGAGAGAGAGTGAGAGAGAAAGTTGCGAGCGGCGAGGAAGAACTGGCCGGACTGATGATGATGGGTCGCTGCTGTCACTCCACGTGTGAAATGGGGGTCGCATGCTGAGCCTTATTGGACGGCTTGCGCGCGATCATGGGATGCGATGGGCACTCTGGCAGCGCCCAAATCGGGACGGTGGTCATATGTCTGACAGCCCTGCTTCCTTATTTAGAAGGATAGTATAAAAACAGTCCACTTGTCACCGGAGAGCAATGGCACCCCTGTCTGTCACATCTCAGGCTGTTTGTGCAGGAAGTTTACACAACGACCTGATTCTACAATACTGCGCTCCCACAATGCGTGCCGATCAAAACTTTCCGCGTCTCGTGCATCGCGCAGCCTGATGTTTTTATCTTCCGGGAGGCTGCCTCTCTGGATCTCGTGGCGGTGATGCAGTGTGCAAAACGCACCTTCAAGAATGCTCGGACCGTGCGCAATGTCCGGACGTCAGCAGATGCTGCGCGTCGTTGCGCGGCTCTCCAGGTGTGCAGAGAGAGATTGTGGTGACGCTTGGGGAGGCGCTGTTGTTGGCAGCGTGAAAATCTGCGCCAATCACAATTATTTGCCATTGCTTGGTTCCTCTGGAATATGGAACAAAAGTCAATTATTAATTCTAAATCAACACGTTTCAGGACAATGTACTATGCCATAAAAATGTGTACATAATTATAGAATTTTACTATATCATCTTTATACTTTTACTATAATTTTACTTACTTTCCATTTAAATCAAAATAAATGTAAAAAATATAAATTAAATTACTTTTAATTCATTACATTTATATATATATATATATATATATATATATAAGTAAATATATTTACAATTAAATAAAATAAATGTTAAATAAAAAAATGTATTGAATTAAAATTAATTTAATATATATAAACACACACTTAAATATATTAACTGAGATATATACACATTTTGAAAACTTTTATCTATAGGTAAACTGGTTAGTTATATATATATTAAATCAATTTATGTAATTTAGTCAATGTTTAGTCAATGACTATCAAAATTTACAACCACACTGGGGGAAAAAAATATTATCTCTACAACACAATGCAATGCAGTTAAAACATTCAAAATACAGTAAAACACCTGTAAAAATCAATACTGAAAATTCCTTCATATTAATACAGTACATTGTGCCCTATTTTTTATGGATGTTTTGTTTTAGAGTGTAATCATACTGTATGACCCTAATCGGACCATATAAAACAAAAACTACACCTTATAGAACATTTCATTCAAACAAGTGTTTACTACTGTCATTTTGCATTATTGACGCACTATTTTCCTATTTAATACTGTAAAGTTGCTTTGACACAATCTGTATTGTTAAAAGCGCTATATAAATAAAGGTGACTTGACTTGACTTGACAAGTATTCCCACTTAGGATTGACAGCTGTGATGCAGGTTAACTGAAGAACTGCAGTGAATAGCAATAAAATGAAAAGTCATGACATGAACTTTTGCAGCTGAGTAGTCATCAGCTGTCTTTAAAATGCTTACAGCTCTTGTTAAACAGTGACAGTCTAATTAGCAAAGAAATCTCAAATCAGTAGCAAAATAGCACCAACACAAGCATAATCAGTATCACTGACGTCACTGCAGGGCCTTCACGTCTAAGGATGTTTTTACACACAGAGTAGTGTATAAAAAGTAGGACAGTTTTGCTGATGTTGTCAGAATCACAATGACATGGCTGTTTCAATAGCACACATAAATCTGGTTGCATGCATTAAAGCTGACCCACAGAACAGCGAATCCACCCCATGGCATAATTCACACAATTTCCACATGTCCATGTTGATAACACAGCAAAACTAAGATCAAAGCAGACATTTCACATTCAGCTGTCATTGCATCTCAAGTTCAGACTGATTACGGCACACCCAAACATCTGCTGCACATCACTTCAGTTTACCTGAGATAGGACTCAACAGTCTGTGACTCGCTCAATGATTGATTTATAAATGAATCAGCTTCTAATGGCGAATGTGAATATATTAAAACTTGATTTTTGAGGTTATAGGCAGAACATTTAGCAGCACTTTATAGATTTGAAGGATATCGTCATTAAATGGGGCTTTGAGCGAGGCAGGGTTGTCACAAACCACGTAACTGGATCCATTGCGGTTTCAAACCCTTCCAATTACATTTTTATTAACGTGGGTTTAGGCGGTATAGAAACGACAGCTGAGAAGAGCCGGTGAAATCCAGGAGAGAATTACTCACACATGACATCAGGAGCATCAGTGGACGTTTAACATTTAACACAGCGCACAAATGGCATTCTCTACAGGAGAGCAGCTGCGCGGCGGTACCCATCCACATCCTACTGAAGAAAACCCTGCAGCATATGCTCTATTTTAACTTGCATTTCAGATTGCATTGCATTCCAGCTCTTCATTAAAAACAAGCTGTGTGCCCAAGCACTAGAACAATCTGCATGATGGCACTTTGGGGTAAATAAAGCTGGCAGTCTGGGTGTAAAAGTGTCCAGTGGAATGGCAGAGATGGATATGAGTCAGGCCCTGTGATCTTGCTGACACAGATGATCAATAATTCAACACGGAAAAGCCTTCAGTTCACCTTTTATTTTTCTTAAAATGCGCAAAAAAATAACTGGTCTGTGAAACAATGAATTCTATTACAAATGGTTGAATGGAGAAATTTTTGCACATATTAATTGACAAATCACTTCTATAAAAATTGGCAGCTACAACACAAATGCTGCAAGCTATTGGGAAATAAATAAATTAATTAAATTAAATTAAAGTTAAAATGAATATAAAATAAAATTCATATAATTAATATATACATACACACTTCCATTCAAAAGTTTGGGGTCAGTAAGATTTTTTTTTTTTTTTAAGAAATAAATTAACACTTTTATTCAGCAAGAACAATGTGAAGTTGAAGTACTAAAATTACTCAAACTAAAATTGAAATACAGCTGAATAGAAATATTAAAACTAATAAAAATGAAAAAATAACAAAATTACTAAAACAAACAAAATTAAAAACACTAAACTGAAAATGTAAAAATAAAAGCTCATTCAAAATATTTAAAAAACTAAAGCAATTTATAAATAATACTAAAATGATAACGATTTTTATATACATGTGATTTAAAAATTCAGTTACAGTTTCCACAAAAATATTACAGTTTCCACAAAAAACATATTCATCAGCACAACTGTTTTCAATGCTGATAATAAGAAATGTTTCTTGAGCTCCAAATCAGCATATTAGAATGGTTTCTGAAGGATCATGTGACACAGAAGACTGAAGTAATGATGCCGAAAATTCAGCTTTGATCACAGGAATAAATTAAAATTTTAAAATATATTAAAATAGAAAACAGTTATTTTAAATTGTAATAATATTTCACAATATTACTGTTTTTACTTTTAAATGTTTCAGAAACAGATTTAATATTACTGACCCCAATGTTTTGAATGATGTGTGTGTGTATATAGGTACTATATATACATACATGCATATATATATATATATATATATATAGTTTTGAAATGATCAATCACCACTAGTGATGTAAAGTGGTTTCTGCAGTGAAGTTCCTGTTGTGGCAGGGATTTTGTGTGCCAGGCTGAGCTGCAAGAACAGCACTAAAAGCACAGTGTGTTCATGAGCTGACAAGAACTCAAGAGAGAACATCTGACCCCTGCAGAGAGCAGAACTCTGCGCACACTATTAGCACAGCTGAAACTCACAGCACAATGACTCAGGTCAAATTTCTGTCCACCTTAAAAACAAAGGTCACTTTACTTTTGCTGATCGAGTTCTGAATCCGGGGATTTAAGCTTTTTGTGCTTTTGTTTCTTTGGTAGAGAGCGGCCTGATGGTGTCTGCTTCTTTTTCTCGTGAGCTGAAAAGTGCACAGTCATTTTAAATGACATCTCACCTCTCACCACTCATTACATGAGTCACTGTTTCTCAGCGTGACATCAAGCGTTGAGTATGGATCATCCTCATATGCACTCTCATCAGATCAAGAGATATTCTGTTTTATACATTTATAAAGACTCAATCTACTACAAAAAAAGTGCAACTGCCATCATCTTAAACAGAACTGCTGCTACTTGGTTCACAGATCCTGCCAGAATAACTTGTTTGCACAGAAATGGTGCATTCCATTACTTGCTCACCAATGGATCCTCTGCAGTGAATGAATGCCGCCAGAATAAGAGTCCAAACAGCTGATAAAAACAGTCCACACCACCAATCCATCAATTAATGTCTTTTGGAGTGAAAAGCTGCATGTTTGTAAGAATCAAATCCATCACTAAGGCATTTTAAATAATTCTGGGCAAAATACAAGTCTATAATACATAATATTGCTTCCTACAGTGAAAATCTGTCCCCTGTTGTCCTCTCACACCCAAATCAAATTTGTTTAGAACTGTTTTATCTCTGCATATTTCTCTCCTGATTCAGATTAGACAACTTGAAGAAAGCAATATTATGGGACTTGTATTTTAGCTGGAAGCAATGGTTTAAAGTTAACAAGTCTTCATTATGGATTTATTACAAACACGCAGCTTTTCACTTCACAAGACATTTATTGATGGACTGGAGTGGTGTGGATTATTGTGATGTTTTTATCAGCTGTTTAGACTCTCATTCTGACGGCACCCATTCACTCCAGAGGAAACATTGGGGAGCAAGTAATAATGCTAATTTTTTTTTTTTTTTTTGGGGTGAACTATTCCTCCACAAACACCAGTAAGTACTAGAAATGGATTTGTAATGATTTTAGTTTTTCTCAAATACTCAGACTAGTCAGAGAGTAGCAACAACTGATAATCAAGAGACATTCTGTGTTATACATTTTTTAAAAAGCACAACTGCCATCATCTGCTCACAGATCTTGCCAGAATAACTTGTTTGCAAATGGGCTGCACTAAAGTTTAAACTAAAGTTTTGGAGGATTTCGGTCTGAGGAGCGATGAAGGAAAAGCAGAATGACGTCAGCGGAGGGTTTCTGCTGAGTCAGCAAGACACAACCCCAGCGGTCTCCCAGCATTCCCTTGAACTCTACACCAGCACCGGCTGCCTCTGCCCAGCCCAGGAATGAACGGCATTCTGTTAGACATCCTTGCACCACTTTACACATTCTCACTCCCTACAGGCAAGAATGGTGTTACCGACTCTGATGCGGGCGTAAGGTGGGTGTATCTACTGCTTTCCATTCTGTCATTTCAGCAATGGAGGAAACAACTGCACTAGAGGACAAGTGTTTGGGGCTTTGGTGGGTAGATGAGTGGATCAGGGTAATTTGCTTGATGAAGGGACACACACACACACACAGGG
>NW_015648635.1:1419014-1419357 GCF_001515625.1 Sinocyclocheilus rhinocerous | reverse complement strand
TATTCCATGCATTACCTTTAGAGATTAAAACGTCACGTTTGAATTTGGTTTACCAATCAAATGCATTTATTCTATATTTTTACTTTTGAACGACCGGTGCACCACATATTATCAATCAGGTGATCGCTGCAATGTCCGCATTCACCTCTCTTCACTTCGTTCTGGCATAATCTGGAAATGGTCGTGCAAAGAACAATCTTCGATTAGTAAAAATGTAAACTATTCTAAAAAGAAAGTGAGAGAGGGGTATTCTAAAAAAAAATGAGGAGAGAGGGGAAGAGTTAGAGAGTCAGTGAAATCCCCAGCTATCAGGTTATATTACTAAAGCTGATGATGGAGTGGT
>NW_015648635.1:1418305-1418929 GCF_001515625.1 Sinocyclocheilus rhinocerous | reverse complement strand
TTTTGCGCGGCATGATGTAGGTTAAGCTTTTCATTTAAACGCATTTTAAGCATTGTGGTTTAAAAACAAATGTAACTTTTCAGGCACATTAAGCAGTGGGGACAGAATTCATTTTGGCAAATGCGCGCATTAAGGCGGTCAGTCGGTCACGGCCTGACTCGCGTGGCACGCACCTGCTCTACAGCGCCAGTCTAAACTTGAGTTATTTTTCGTGCCTTGTGCTTAAACGTTCAAATGCAGTTATATGTCAAAATGTCTCCCATTGACTCCAGTAGTGTATTTTGTTTTTCATACTATGGAAGTAGCCTAATGGAGGCCCAGCAACTGTTGGGTTACCAGTATTGTTCCAAATATATACTTTTACATTCAACAGCAGAAGGAAACTCATACAGGTTTAGAACAACAACATAACTTTAATTTTTGGGTGAGCTATTCCTCTAAAGCAGCCTAATTAAGCTGTTGTTAAAATTTATGTCAATAATGTTAATCAAACATTAGAAAGAAAATCACTCACTGTCCTTGACCGAATCACTTTTGTAAAATAAATAAGAATGAATGTATATTGAATTTATACAGTGAAGACTATTCAGTTTATTTGTACATTTATTTTATACAATATAATTT
>NW_015648635.1:1417390-1417562 GCF_001515625.1 Sinocyclocheilus rhinocerous | reverse complement strand
ATTTTGGCAAATGCGCGCATTAAGACGGTCATGGCCTGATTCGTGTGGCGCGCACCTGCTCTACAGCGCCAGTCTAACTTTTCGCGCCTTTCGCGCCTTGTGCTTAAACGTTCAGATGCACAGTTATGTGTCAAAATGTCTCCTCGTCATTTGTGTCTTTTGTGTCTTAAAG
>NW_015648635.1:1398577-1417157 GCF_001515625.1 Sinocyclocheilus rhinocerous | reverse complement strand
TGGGTGAGCTATTCCTCTAAAGCAGCCTAATTTAGCTGCTGTTAAAATTTGTCAATAATGTTAATCAAACATTAGAAAGAAAATCACTCACTGTCCTTGACCGAATCACTTTTGTAAAATAAATAAGAATTAATGTATATTGAATTTATACAGTGAAGACTATTCAGTTTATTTGTACATTTATTTTATACAATATAATTTCTTATTCAGTGCTTTAAGTGTTTCAAGTAGGTCTATTTTTTGTAATTTGTGGCTGTTTACTTGTCTTAAGTATAAGCTTGTTTTTACTTACTCTTACTAGTATTTTTTATTTTTATTTATTTATTTTTATGGTAACAAGAATTATGAAATTTCAGTGCATCAACATTTTTATAGGATAAAAATCCTATTTAAAGCTATATATATATATATATATACAAACTTTCACCTCTATGTTCACGCTATTGTCAAAGAAAAATACCTATATTAATATTTTATAGACAAAATATGAATATAGGCATTTTTCTTCATTAATATCACAATTATATGAATATAGGAATTAATTTTTATTAAATAGTTAATCACATCATCCTCCAGGAAAAGCACAAACATCAAACATTAGCAATGGATTTTATGATTTCCGTGATGATTTTAGTTGGTTTGTTTCACTCTAAAGCAGAAGTGCCCAAATTTTTAATACAAATGCCCAAAAATTAAACTTGATTGAGGACTGTGGGCCAGAAGTCCAACTATGCTATATTAAAATGTATTAAATGTAAAAAAAAAATAATAATAATAATAATGAAACAAAATGTAAAAAAATATATATTATAAAATTATATATAAATAAAAATGTAATTTATTTTATACATTTAAATTGTTATTTAATCAAATTCACTTTTTTAAATTTAAAAGTAAAAATAAAACAAACAAAAAATTTAAAGAAAAATATAAATTTGAAATGAAGATGTGCTTCAATGGCATGTTTTTTCTCTATTTTTTCCCCTCCACTTATGATATGGCATAGTGGGCCAACTTTGGCCCTGTTTTGGGTATCTCTGCTCTAAAATATTCTATGCTGTTCGCCTGAGCCTGACAAGAGTATATGTATGAAAATCTGGTGTACCCTTGTATAGAAATATTTCCTTACAGTGTAACAGGAATGATTGTTACCTTTCATCGCTGCTGTCGCCCTCTGCTGGTGTACAGGTGAAGAGCATCTGTCCGGTGGAACTGCTATTCATCTACTGAATTGCAGCACTGGGACGTTGTCACTCATTTTGGCATGGCGTCTGCACAGATCACTCCCAGCAGAAAGACGGAAAAATTTTGTCCTAGACAAATATTAAACATAAAAAAAAATCTAACTTTTTCTGAATGCAAAACTTCATAGTTGTTTGAGAAATCAATATTCCATTAATAAGTAAAAAAAAAAACTTTCGAAAGGCAATCATGCGCTTTCTAGTCTAAAGGAGTATATTTCCATCTTATTCCTTTTTTGTTTCCCTGCCAAGCAAAAACAAGTCAGGAAATGCAAAGCACTGGAAACTCAGATAATTAAATATATAGTTCAGTCATGAAACTCTATATGGTGCAGGTGACGGGTTGTTAACGTAACCGATGATATTCAGAGAGTTAAACGACTTGGCACAAGCTGATTGGTTTATGCTGCATATGCAGCCAATGAGCTTACTGCCTTGCATTTATATGGCTGGCTAGCATTCACTTGAGATTCCTGCAGTGCGCTTTCAGAGTTCTCTGAAACCCTCCACCTTCCCCAGCTCCACCTGTATAGATCTGCTACGGGGTTATTTTATATGCTATTTGTGCAGCAGCAGTATGTCTTAAATACTCACGGCACCGTATCGCTGTATGCATTGGCAGTAGCAAGTTCCTGTACTTGCTTGCAGCAGCAGCAATAATCAACTACAGCAATAACCAACAGCAGCAGCAATTCAGCAGCAGCGTAGCAGATCTGTTCCGCCAAGACCAAATACATTAACATTGTCATATCCATCACCATGCTAAAATGTTCCGAGGGTTGTCATGATTAAAATTTAATTAATTAAATAATAGTAGAATGGAAGCTTAAACACATTCCATAAATAAAATTAGACTATTGGATCCAATCTGCAGTGCAGGATCCAGTGTGTGAATCTGACACTGCAATTATTATTATAGATCTCATGATACTGTCAGTTTAGTCCATACAGAACAATATTATCTTCATTACTATTTTTTTTCCCCTTTCAAATATATTATTTGTTGTGGGCAATTCAGATCAAATTCCACCTTAAGAACAGCAAGGGAGCCAATTCAAAATTTTAAATAGAATTTTAATTCTATTTAATAGAACAACTGAAGTTTTTATAATAACTTACTGAATGAAACAAGGGACTTCTCAGTTTAAAGCAAATGTTCAGAGGAAAAACTCAGTCAGACTGACCAAATGTACACGTGAATGGGTGAGTTCTGAAACAGCATTTAAGACAAACACTTTTTACCTACAAAAGGGTTTTATGAAGGTAAATGTAAGACTTAAAACAAAAAAAAATCTTACTATTTCTTAGTATTTTTCCAGTGCAAATGTCTAAGGATTATTAAATCAAGATACATTTTTCTTAGGAAGAAACCACAACAGAAGACAAGGAGTCCTGTTTTCTGTGAAATTAATCAAAGTGAAGTGAGTTTATGATTAAAAAGAACAAATATCTGCCATATGGGCTCAAAAAAAAAAACACAGACTCACTTAATTTTGTTCAATTTCTCAGAAAACAAACCTTCATCTTGAATTAAGGATGTTTACAGATTTGTATTGGGAGACAAAACAAAAATATTTATTATATTGTTAGCAATGCATGCGACATTTAATGCAATGCCATGATTTTATGATTTTCTGCTCTGATTTAAGAGCTTTTTAAGGCCTTAATTTATGGAAGGGTGAATTGAAACTTTTTAGGACCTGCAGAAACCTATACAATAATCATGCAAAATAACCAAGATATTTTTTTTTTTGAATTTGCATTCAAAATCCCCTTGTTTAAAAATGTTTCACATCCTCTCGCTCCTGCACACATGCAGAAATCTACAGTCTATCATGGCAATTAGCAGACTGGCTGCCCGGCAGTGCGTGTTCTGCATAAAAAGCTCTTCAAAAGTGACCGTTTAAAGACATTGAGGGAAAATAAACTCCGGAACACAATGCACCACTAGCTTTCTCTACCCACAATGCCCCCACCAAGGTCTGTGGCACAATCCAGTGTGGTCACACTGCGGTTTGGTTCTGGGGAAAACTGACCTCGAGCCATTCTTGGGTTACAGGAGCACCGGAGCGTTCCACAGCCCTCAAAAAGCGGATGTCCAAAAAGCCTGGTCCAGCCCTTGGGGCCTTTTATAGAGAGCACAGGAAGTACAATCAGTACCCACAAATTAAACACCTCTAATTATGAGCTGGAAATGTAGAGTTGAAGAGATCGGCATTAGCATGCGCACTCTGAAAGCCGCTCTATAAATACATCTCTTCACCACCACGTACTCCATCACTGACAGGATGTTACCTTACATCCTTATTTTGATATTTCGAGATAAACACCGCTCACACAGTTCTGGAAATAAAACTCTTCTTTCCATCATTAACAACATTATGAATTCAAATTCCAACAAAAATTGGATTCTGATATAATTATTAGCAGCACAATGTGGTTTCTTTATGCTTCATTAGTGTTTCGGGGTGATTAATGACGGTCTAAACCGTATTGACTGTTCATTTCACAGGGCCTATAGCATTGCTGTGTCATCAAAGTACATCCCCCAGAGACTCGACTAAAACTAGGGACTATACAGCATTAATAGCAGAAATTATGAACTATAAACTCTGCTTTCAGAGGTGGTAATGGGGGAGTTTTACCCACAATGCAATTGCAACTTCCTCTTCAGGTGAAAGCCTATATTTGTAGAAGTTCTCCATCAGTTTCCTCAGATGTGGAGTGAAACACTTCCAGTGATAATTTAATTTATAATTTAGGTGTCGAAAAGACAAGGGAAGTCAGTTCTGTTGATTAATACACTGGGAAAAAATATTTTTACTTTTTTGATTTACTGTACAAATATCTAAACATTCTCAAATCAAGATAAATTTACCGGAGAAGCAAAATGACTTAGATATTAAGTCTTTTTTTTTTTTTTTAATGATCAGAATTAAGTTAAGAATTCATTTTGATAAAAAAAGACAAAAAAATAGAGAAAAATCATTTGGTTTATTTTCTTACCCTACTGACAGGTATTTTTTTCTTGTTTTAATCAATTTAACTTAATTTTTGGTACTTTTAAGAAAACAAGACTTAATATTTTAAGTCATTTTACTTCTCAAATTAATCAAACTTAAGTGAGTTTATGATTAAACTAAGAAAAAAAAATTATTATTCAAATTAATTATAATTATTTTTCAAATTTTTTTATTTTTCAAATTTGTTTCTTAATTTTTTCTTACTCCAATGACAGGTATGTTTTTCTTGTTTTAGTCATAATTTAACTTAATTTTGGTACTTTTTTCAGCAAACAAGGCTTAATATCTTAAGTGATTTTACTTCTCAAATTGATCAAAATTATGTGTTTATAATTAAATTATAATAAGTTTATAATTAAAACAAGAAAAAATAGACAAAATGTTTCTCTTACCCCACTGACAGATATTTTTCTTGTTTTAATCATCAACTCAATTTTTCAGAAAACAAGACTTACTATCTTAAGTCATTATGATAATAAATAATAAATAAATGTATCTTGATTTAAGAATTTTTAGATATTTGTAATGGAAAATAAGACAAAAATACTTAGTAAAATCATGTTTGCAGTGTACTAATGAAATATTAATATTTTAATATATATTATTGTCATATAAAAAGCATATAAAAAGCGGAACAAATACAATCAATTTTTTTCTGGAACAAAATAATTTAAAAAACATAAATTTAAGTTACCCAGCTGAAAAAAAGGTCCTGTCTGGCTTTAGCTGGTTTTCACTGGTCTGGTTTGATGGTTATATTTGGTTTTGGGGCATCATAGACTGACCAGATGGACACCAGCTTGGCAAAAACAGACCGGCAAACCAACTGGTCAAGACTGCAGCAGAACAAAACACTGAGCATGTGACTTTGTTTGGGTGTCTAAACAGCATAGAAACTAAATAAAATTGCTTGTTTTATTTAGCAGTGGCGTTTTCCTGTCTATAGAAACAACAGCCGTTTTGCACCAGTGTCACAGGTCTGCATGTGTAAAAACTAATTGCACAATAAAACACACCTGACGCTGTTGCAGTGCTTTGATGGGTCACAATGACTCTTGGCATGTGTGTGTGTGTGTGTGTGTGTGTGCAAGAAATGTAAATGTGATTTGTCTGAGCAGATATTTTAGGAGCGTCTGTAGGAGTTGAAGAATGTGCGGCCACAGACTAGTCTATCGTCTGCTTGGATTGCAGGACGTCAGTTCATTCGAGCCGTCCAGGTCCCCTGCGTGACCAACTCAACCAAACTGCCGCCCACTTACCGGCAGGAAAATGACAAGCCTTAGAAGATCACTGAGTCTCCTTTGCTGGTCGGCACGGAGAAAATGAGGGACCAAAGATGGTGATTGCTTCCTGTTGGAGTGGGCGGCAGCGGAGACGTGTCCCGTTCTTCTCTCCATCAGCAGGTTGACCCCTCTCTCCTCCAGAGGTCAGGAGCATAGCGCCATCTACTGGACGAGACCACGGTCCAATTAGACAAAACAACAGAACCAGATGGAAAATTCAATACAAACACAATCTCAAAATGGCCTTGGATGAGCATATGTAGTAGGTATTTTCTTCCTATTGTGTTCAAAAACTGGGTACGTCTGTGTTGGGGTTGTCACTTCTATTGTGTTAGGGATCAATTTTTGTTCATATTTTTTGTTCAAAATTAGCTGCACAAACACAAAATGTATTTTTTAATGACTACTTGTGGTGACTATTTGAGGAGTAAATAATTACAAGTATAAATAGCATTAAACATTATTTGTACTAATAATAATAATGTAATAATATTTATCGCTATTTGTACTTCCTCTGACTTTTTGTTATGTTCCATTCTCAAAACCGTGGGTAAAAATGGTTTCTCACACTTCTTTTCAACAGTGTAGTAATTGAGATCCAAAAAACTAAAAATGAAAAACAACCTTTGACTGATTTATGGACTATGAAATAGATGTAGTGTTGATTTTGGGCAAACTGCATGGAAACCAATGAGGGTCAATGGGGGAGTCTATGACCCCAACACAAGTTTCCAAAACACATCTATGGGTCAAAACTTTGTATGCACATTCATGACCCTAAATGAGAATTATTCACCAAAGTACATCTGATATTTTGTCCAATTGTTAATCACAGAAACAGGTTTACATGTGCATTTCACATTTAACACCAACTTAACCTAGAGATAAAATCCATAAAATAAAAAAATAAACAAAATGTCAAACTGTAAATGATAAAATGCGCATTAAAGGTGAGGCATCACATTTCCCCTTTAGGAAAAAACATTAAAACTTGCCTAAAAATGCAAAGAAAAATCAAAACTTTCTTGGTTTTATATTTCTCTGAATGCCTTTATTACATAAACATGAATATGTACGTACAGTACGTGTGAATACTTCAGTGTTTTAGAGGCCAAAACCGCAGTAGTGCGAGTATAAAGTGCTTATATAATGGATGACATCAAAAAGACATCTTACAATTGTTTGTATTCAGTCAGCGGACAGGATAAATAAAATGAATTAACATCGCTGCATTTAAAAACAGTTAAACAATCTTCAGTATCTTCAGTCATGCTTCTCAAATAGACCAACACAACAATTTGACTTTTTTTTATTGTTGTAATCATAAACTCAAACTTAATTTTGACGTTTTTCAGAAAAAAAACATGTTAAATCATTTTGCTTCTCAAACGGATCAACATTAAGTGAGTTTATGATTGAAACAAGAAAAAAATAGTGAACATTTTTTATTAAAGAAAAATAGAGAAAACGTTTTAAATTATTTTCTTACCGCACTGACAGATGTTTTTTTTGTTTGTTTGTTTTAATCAAACTCACTTAGTTTGGATCCAACTGAGCAGCAAAAGACAAGAAAACAAGACTTAATATCTTGGTTCATTTTCCTTATTAAGTGAATGCATATTGATTTAAGATATTTTAAATATTTTTAGAGGAAAATGAGACAATATTTTTTGCCGTGTCCTTAAAGGGATAGTTCATTCAAAAATGAAAATTGACTCACCATTTACTCATCCTCAAGTAGTTTCAAACCTGTATGCATTTCATTCTGACTTCCACAGTATTGTTTTTACATAATATGGAAGTCAATGGCTACCGTGAGCTGTTTGGTTACCAAATGTCTTATTTCATGTTCAACAGAAAAAAGAAACTCATACAAGTTAGGAACAACATGAGGTTTAGTAAACAATGTCGGAATTGTCTTTTTTTGAGTGAACTAACCCTTTAATGCAATCATATGTCTTTCAAAAGAATAACAGTTAAATAATTTACACAATAAAATCAACCACACAGACTTGTTTGTGCTTCAGTCGTTGAGTTTGTAATGAGCAATAAATACAAACACTGACCATGTCAGATAAACAAACCAGTCGCAGATACACCTCATAACACAGTCAAGCAGAGTTTCTGGTATCACCCAGGTGGTCTTTCCGGTTGATAAAGACACACTGGATGCGGCAGGCCCGCGGGCCGCTGTCCTCTCTGCGGACGGAGATGATGAACCTGCTGATGCCAGTGTTTGGGCACGGGGAGAACACCTGGCTCATCTTCAGGCCTGCGGGCAAACAGCACTGCAGATCCTCCACTAGGTGGCGCACAGACACACGGATAAACGCCCCGTGACTGACGATCAGAGCGTGGACGGGTACATTCTGGACTCCATCATTAGCTAGTCCAGCAATCACAGGCTGTTCTGGTTCTGATGGTCCAGGAGTGGACACAGAACGCTGGTCGGCTGAGCCGTGCTCCTCTAACATGCGCTGATACAAAGATTTGAGGAACTTCTTAAAGCGTGTCTTTACCTGGATAAACAGAAACAGTTTCTTCTGTGTGAGCATTTCATCTGATCTGCCAATGGCGACTACAATCTCGGAAAAAATACAATAGAAAAAACTAAATAGTCAATTTTATAGTTATGTAGACTATTCCAAAGTTTGGAATTATTTATTTATTTATTTTACATTTTTGAAAGAAGTCTCTTATGCTCGCCAAGGCTGCATTTATTTGATAAAAAATACAGTAAAATTGTGAAATATTATTGCCGTTTAAAATATCTGTTGTCTATTTTAATCTATTTTAAAATGTAATTTATTCCTGTGATCTTAAAGTAGAATTTTCAGCATCATTACTCCAGTCTTCAGTGTCACATGATCCTTCAGAATCATTCTTTGCTGCATAATATTTTTTGTGGAAAAAGTTCAAAAGTTTGAGATAAATAATATTAAATTAAAGACATTTATACTTTTATTCAGCAAGGATGCATTAAATTGATCAAAGGCGACAGTAAAGACATTCATAAAGTTTTCAAGTGTTATATTTCGAACAAATTATGTTATTCTCTACTTTCTATTCATCAAAGAATTAAAAAAAAAATTAAACAGCAAACCAACATTGGTAATTATAAGAACCTTTGTTGATAACGGAGTATCAGTAATAATTTAGCAGCAAATCTGCATATTAGAATGATTTCTGAAGGATCATGTGACACTGAAAACTGGAGTAACGATGCTGAAAATTCAGCTTTACCATCACAGGAATAAATTTCATTTCAAATGATATTAAAATAGAAAACAGTTATTTGAAATTGTAAAAATATTTTTTGTGTGCGATTATGATACTGTATTATTACTGTGGTATGCAACTGCAACCGCACGTTCTGGACTTGGCAAATGTCTTGTCCATCTATGTATAACATGATTGTTTATTTGCTTTTGTCATTGTGCAGCGTCCTTGAGCTTGGGGAAGGTGCTATATAAATTAAACTTATTATTATTATTATTATTAAAGGGGTCATATGATGCAATTTCATTCAGAGCACACCTCGCTTTTCAGACCGATTAGTTTTGTAAAAATCGACGCGTTTCAGAAAGGCGGGGCATAGAGGAGAAACAATAATGTACAGTATGTGGAAAATAATGTGTTTTTTTAACTTTAAACCGCATAAACACATTTCATTACACCAAATACACAAAATAATGTTCTTTTTAGCAGCATCATATGACCCCTTTAATATTATTACTTTTAATCAAATTAATGCAGTCTTGGTGAACATAAGAGACTTCTCTCAAAAATCTTAATCATTCCAGACTTACTTGTATTTTAAGTGCTTTCATAACATCACAAACTCTTCAATTTCCATCTGGATTTAAGTAGCATCCTATTTTGCAACAATCAAAACTTTTTTCTTGTGAAAAACCTCAATTTTGACCTGTTCCAGCGTCTCTCCGCCGGGCGGTGTATAATCTCGGCAGGCCTGACCCGCTGCGTTTGCCATGTTCTTCAGATGTTCCTTTGGTCTTCCCTCTGCCACCCCAAAACCCTGTCCAATACATCACACGCATGCATTTAAATCGACACTACAGCCATTCTTAAAGGCAATGCCAAATTATTATTATATTTTTAAATCATACTTCTCATATAGCTTTTTTCTTTTATTATTATTGCTTATTTGTTCATTACTATTTCTTACGTTCATCTTATCGTGCAATTTTATATTTTATTAATATATTTTTTAGACAGTCTAAGTAGCTGCAGACAGATTGCTTGGGGAAACTCACCCTCTCTCTGAGTAAAGGATCCAATATCATCTCAGTCGCAGAAGAATGAAGGTTGTTCCCTAAAATGATTTCAGCTGTCTTGAGAAGGAGAAGTTATATTTTATTTGAGGGGTGGTTCACTCAGAATATTTAATTTAACACAGTTGCAGTCACACACACCTGGCCGGCTCTTTGTAGGTTACTAATGAAGACATTGGTGAAATGCAGATCTCTGAGGTACTGTCCGGCCGCCGCTGCCTGCTGATGTCCCGTGTCTGACAGCGGTGTGTCGATGCCCTGACCTACACGTGTGACAAAAAAACTAACATCCACACAGTTTGAAAAGGTCAACAGCACACATTAGAGGTCACACCACGCTTACACCCACTTACCTTGAAGCAGTTTATCTCTGTTATATTGTGTTTCTCCACTAGGAAACAAAGCACATAATAACTCACAACAAATAAATGACTACAGCAGAAGGGACAGTTCATATGCTGTGACATCAACACGTTCATTTAGAGGTCATTGTGATCAACTAGAGACAAACGTGCGATTTCAGAGTTGAGTATATACAATATTAAGCGTTCCTGTAAACATTTGGTGATATGTTTTTGAGAAGACTTGAACACACATGCAGATAATGTGCATGTCCTCACTGTCCCTACAGCATCATTAAATAACATGTCACAGTTATTTACGAATGCATGTAAAACAAAGCAAACACGCAGAATACACACGCGCTCACTTACTGCCGAACGATTGTCAATGCAAATGTAAGCATAATACAAATTTGTAAGAACGGATGAAATGTATATGACCAGCGGCTCTTCCTGGTTCACGAATCAACGTGTTGCGGATAAATGACGTCACTTCGCCCTCCTGTGGTGATTTGTGGGAAGTGCACCACTGTGACGTCTCGTCCCCTTCTCAGGGAACCACGGTTATGTTAGTAACCGGAGATGTTCCCTTTCGAGAGGGTCTCTCGATGTTGTGGACAGTGTAAGCTGACACATTCCAGACACTGGAGCTAGACATGCAGTTGTGGAGCTGACCGGGATTAGACAGCACATTGGTCACAGGGCGGGTCTTCTGGACTGCTGTATGTGTGTGCGCACAACGGCAACATATAAATCAGTGAGACGCAGCACTTTAAAACTATCAGAAAACAGCTGTCATAGACAATATCACAGCAATTGCAACAACAAGCAGCGGACCCGGCTGCTGCAATAGAGTGAGCGGCGGCTGTCAGAGATTGTGAAATACGAGTGTATTACTGACTATTGGAGAAAGCGTAACGGTCAACTTGGATCATGTGTGCCTTAATAACCAATCACAATATAGCCTTGACGTCATTGAATTTCAGTCATAGTTGTGCGACATAGTGATGAGTCTAGTTCAGCAAAATTAACGAATCTTTTTTCGAGTCATCTCGTTCATTTTAGCAAAATATAATTAAAATGTTACGTGTTACTTCACTAACACGTCTACTACTTACGGAAACGTTGATTACACTACAAACAATACAAAACTATAATGCTATAAGAAACAGAAAAGATTAATTCATTGTTTACCTGGGTCTTCAGTCTATGATTAGCTCACCTCACCTCTTATCTGACAAGTCTTCGGGTTTGGGTTTATGGGTCTGTCACGTGATGAACGAACGACACGAAAAACCCGAAGACTCGAGAGATGAACTAATCAATTCTCTTTCCGGCTCAGACTGCATTGGTTAAGTTTATGGGGCTGTCACGTGATGAACGAACGACTCGGAAAACCCGAAGACTCGAAACAGGTGAACTACTTGACTAATTCCAGTACAGAACCTATAGGATGTTGCGCATGTGAGACTGAACGAATCACCCCGAGACGACTCGTTCTTCCCGAGTCACATTAAAGATTCGTTCAAAATGAACGAATCGTTAAAGAACGACCCAACACTAGTGCGACACTCAATCGACGTTTACAGATACAATAGGGATGAATGAGAAGTGCCGTAAGCTGAATCCCACATGTCGCAAAAAGTCAGTGACTTCTCCTATAAAATGTCATTTTTTTCGATGTAAACTCTAAAAATTGTTCAATCCAAAAGTATTGTTTAGTGTAAAACATGTTGAAGATTAGATGATAGGCTGTCGATTCGTTAAATGATAAGCTGTTTCCTCTAAATAGCTGTTTATTCAACGTAGTGAAGCATCTCCTCCATTGACATCCATAAAAAAAAAATTGCCTCTGGTCTCCTTTCCCACGTATTGCCAAAGCGGAAGCGTTAGCATTAGCCGTTACTCTTTTTTGGCTAAATGTTGCAGGCTTGCCTTCTAGTGGCTTTGGCGGCTGTGCCAGGCCGGCGTCATCGTCTTCATGACGTCAGACCCTAGCGGACCTAGTGGAACCCCAGAGCCCAGAAAAAGGGGCGCGGGCCTTACCAGGCTTACTATTCAGTGCACAAGCAGTGACATGAATCATACAGTAGCGACCTATCTGAAGAAGCAAGTAATACGCTCCGGTTACTAACGTAACCTCGGTTCCCTGAGATCAGGGAACAAGTGTTGCATTTAACACGCTTCTGAGGTGAAGATGTCTACCTCTGCCCCCCCGAAGACAGACCAGATCATTTGAACCATTTGGGGATGTAGTCTCCATTCTCCTGGCACTACATTGCCCCTGGACAGCATTTCCGCTCCTTGAGATGAGATGAAAATGTCCCAGGCGTACATGGGCTTTGAGCGAATATTGGAGGGGCCGCATGTACAGCAGGCCCAGAGGAATCACAGAGGAGGCAGACGACATAAGGCCACAAGCATCCTCTAAAAAACTCTGAGAGGACGCAAAGTCCCGAGTTTGAATGACGCCGCTAGCCGCTGAATTGTCAGGTAGTGTTCCAGCGTAATCCATAATCCAGATGCGGATCTGGGCTGAATCAATAACTGTCCCCAGAAAGACAACTCGCTGGCTGGGAGACAGAGAGCTCTTGGCTAAATTGATTTTTAGCCCAAGCCGCTCCAGATGATAGAGTAATAGCAACCTGTGAGCAATGAGTTCCTGTTCTGACCTGGCTAACACAAGCCAATCATCGAGGTAATGCAGATTCCCATCTGGAAGGGAAAGAGCCGCGTCCACACACTTCGTAAAAGTGCTGAAGGCCAGGCACAGTTAGAATGGCAGGACTGTATATTGATAAGCCACCCCCTCAAGAACGGTCTGTGATGAAGGGCTATCTGGATGTGAAAGTAAGTGTCTTTCAGATCCACCAATAAAAAACCGTCCCCGGGGCATATTTGCACGGGGATCTGTTTCAAAGTCAGCATCTTGAACAGCCGTTTCATAAGGATGCGGTTCAGATGCCTGAGATCGAGAATGGGCCTGAGCCCGCCATTTCTTTTGGGAACAAGGAAGTAGCGGCTGTAAAAGCTTCACTATTTAAGGAGAAAGGTGTTTCTTCCAAAGCGTCAGCTTATGCTGTCTGCAATGTCGAGAGACCCTCTCGAAAGGGATCCATGGTTACTATAGTTAAACTATATCGTAACCACAAATTAACCAATGTTTTGCTACACTAACCATAGTTTAACCATGGTATTTGTAGTAAAACCGTGGTTATAAAAATGGTAATAATTACGCCAAAAAAAACATGGTTACTACACTTTTCCTATAGTAAAACCACGGTTAATTTTCGTAAGGGAATTAAAGATAATATCTAAGTCCTGTCTTTTTTGAAATTCAAATTGTAATTCTATTGTGTAATTGACAAAGCCCGCCACACGAGGGCAGAAGTATACCGCGTTTTGTTATATCATCATATCTTATTATATCTCATTTTGTGAGTATTCTTAGTATTGCCGTCAACGAAGTGTTAACTAAACTAAAACTTAAAGCATAAATATAAAATAAACGTTAACTAAATTAACGTTAACTTATTTTATTTCAGCTGATGCCAAGGAAACATCTAATTTTAATTTCCTTTATGAAAATTAACCATAGTTTTACTACAAATAAAAAAAAATATGGCTACTATAGTTAAACCATGGTAACCTCAATTTAACCACGGTGTTGCAACACTAGTTTAACCATGGTATTTGTAGTAGTTGGTTTTAATGGTAATACGCCAAAAAAAAACATGGTAACTACATTTTTACTATAAAACCAAGGTTACTTTTCGTAAGGGTTAGTTTAATTTTATGCACTAAAATAACTATAACCAAAACTGAAATAAATTAATAATAAAAAAAAGACTATATAGACAAATAAAAAAAAAACTAATATAACATGTCTTGTGACAGGGCTGGAAACTGGTGACAGTATAGAAAATTATAATACCTCAGTAGGCGCGTTTCCATTACAGATTTGCGCAAAACTTTGGCGATATTTTATAAACGTCAATAAAAAAAGTATTGCGAGATGACGGACCGAAATGACACGCCGCAGACGTAAATAGTCTAATCATTAATGGCAGGGAAAGCCCCTTATACTTGAGAGCAGCCACATATGAAGTGTTTATTGGAAGTTATAGTACATTGAGGAATGATCATATTACTTTTTACGTAGGCTACGCCATGTGACCTGTTAATGCGGAAAAAACGTTTCCATTGCAGTTTTGCGAAATATTCCTTTTTTTAAGAATTGCCTGAAAAACCACCTCATGCGAGCGGAAAAACTTTTTTGCGATATGGGCGTTTTTGCGAAATTGACGCGTTTCCATTAGGCGTATTTTCAATTCGCAATTTCAATTTGCGCAATTTGAAGGGTAATGGAAACGCGCCTAGTGATACTAAATAACACTCAATATAATTTTTTGTAAATAAATAAATATATAAATAAACGTATTACTTATTAATAAATAATAAGAAATAAGGGATGTTTCTCCAGACTCTACATTTGACTAAAAAACAAAGAGAATCTTTTAAAAACATTTTTCATTTATTTTAATAATGTTCGAAAATAACTAAAACTAAAACTGAAATAAAAACCATATAGACAAATAAAAAACAACAACTAATAAAACAAGAAAATAGCTAAAATATACTAAATAAATACAAAAATAAGTATCTCAACATAAGTATTTAAACAAACAAACAAATAGAATAAATAAATAAAATTGGTAATAAGCAATACCTCTCCAGACTCTAAATTTTAATAAAAAGCAAAATTCTTTTAAAATAAAATGTTAACTGATAAAAAAAAATTTTTTTTAAAACCTTTAACCTTATTTTATTTCAGCTAGTTGCCTAGAAAACTTTTCTCACTTTCATTTAGTATTATTTGATGTTCTATATAAATATAAATAAAATGAATAAAAACCATATAGATAAAAAAATAAAAATTACTAAAAAATTAA
The DNA here is from genome assembly GCF_001515625.1 of Sinocyclocheilus rhinocerous. Taxonomy (NCBI): domain Eukaryota; kingdom Metazoa; phylum Chordata; class Actinopteri; order Cypriniformes; family Cyprinidae; genus Sinocyclocheilus; species Sinocyclocheilus rhinocerous. Next base: position 1,402,025 of record NW_015648635.1, on the reverse strand, counting down.
TTAAAATTGTAAATAAAATGGAAAACATAAAAATAAAAAATAATTCAAGCTTTTAATAAAAAAATATATAATAGTATCTCAATTGTAAAAAATAAAATAAAATAAATAAATAACAAAAAAACACACACACACAATATATCTCTCCAGACTCCAAAATGGGTTTTTAGAATTTCACTAAAAAAGCAGAGATAAACTTCTTTCTAGAAACAGACAATTGCAATCTCACCGGACACTGTCCTTCACCTCTCTTTGATATCTGATGATGGTTGTTCATAATGTTTTACCGCCTAGAGCGAGACAGCCCATCACCCATACAGGATGCACAGGGCTGCTGAGATAAGACTAATCCATTAACCCATTATTCAGGCAATGATGTCTTGAACTCTGGATGCAATGACTTTTTTCGTCTTTCTAGCAAACGTTTGTTGCATAATCTTGTCAGTGCAGGTAAATGAAACATCTGGATCTCATCTGTAGTGTGCAGCACGGAACACACAAGTGGAGCCAGACACATGCTCACAGGGATTTTCCAGAAAGATGAGGGGCCCTGTTTTAGGGACGCTGAGGGGCTGAAACCACTGTAAATGTCACAAATGAATGAAGGGCCTCAACCCAAAATGCAATCTGATCCAGAGAGCCGCTGGGCAGTGCCGTCTGATCTGCTCCACATTCCACCTCCAAGAGCCAAGACAACATTACAGCATCTCCAATATTATGACATTGTTAAAACTATCTTCACATGTATATTGTTAAGGAGCTGCTCGGGTTTGTTTGTGTGTGTGTGTGTGCGTTTTGAATGTTTAGCTTGAGCTTCCCAACATAATCATCTGATTGATCGGCAGCCAAGCGCTAATTTCACTTCAGAAGCTGATGGGCCTTTTTGAGTTAACATACACACCCTTAAGATCTTTGGCATGAAATCTGGATGGTTTTTTCCCCCCAGAAATCTTCTGCAGAGTGATTTTCATGATCCCAGCTAACAGGGAACTTTCTCACAACTTTCACTAATGGTTTTTAAAAGTTATATAAATAAACGTTAGTAATGTGCTAAACAAAAACATTTTAGTAATGTGCAGTATCTTGCCAGAAACATGCTATCAGTGTGCTAAATCATGCTAGAAACATGTTAAAACATGCTAGTAATGTGTTGTGTAATGTGTAGTAATATGCCTCATGCTAGAAACAAATCATGCTAGCACCACATTAAAACATGCAAGCAGTGTGCTAAATCATGTTATCAACATACTAAATCATGTTATGAACGCTAAAACATATTAATAATGTGCTAAATGATGCTAACAACATGTTAGCACCGTACTAAATCATGCTAGCAACATGTTAAAACATGCTAGAAACAAATCATGCACCATGATAAAACATGCAATAAATATGCTAAATCATGCTAGAAACATGCTAGTAACATCTTATATCATGTTATAAACATAAAACATGCTAGGAATGTGCTTAATGATCCTAGCAACATGCTAGCACCGTAATAAATCATGCTAGCAATATACGAAATAAGGGGTGGCGAACGTCAGTCCTGCAGAGTTTTGCTTCAACCCTAATCAAACACACCTGAACAAGCTAATCAAGGTCTGAAGGGTTACTGGAAAGCTACAGGCAGGCGAGGTTTTATCAGGGTGGAAGCTGAAGTCTGCAGGACTGTGGCTCTCCAGGACTGGATTTGTCCACCCCGTTAGCAACATGTTAAAACATGTTAGCAATTTGCTAAATCATGCTAGAAACATGCTAGCAACATGTTAAAACACACTAGCAATGTGGTAAATAGGCTAATGTTCTCATAATGTTGAGAGAACACATTCTTAGAATGCTTTTAAAAAATGCCCTTATGATGTTATTTGTACTTGATTAATGTTCCAAGAAACGTTTTTGTAACCTTTAAATAATGTTCTAATCGTGACAAAAAACTGGACACTTTAACATTCTTAGAATATTAAAAATAAACATTCAAATAATGTTTTGTGTTTGGTGAAAATAAAGTTAGTAGAACATTGTCAGAAATGTTTTTGTAACTTTTAAATAGAACGTATAAACGTTATAAACATGACAAGAACATTTGAGCGTTTCAGAAACATTTCAAAACAATATTCCCACAATGTTTTTATAACCTAAATTTGTTTCCTGGGATGGATGACTGCGGTCTAAACTACGTTTGGATGATCATTTGGCTTTATAGAGCTGTCACTGTGTAACTGAAAGGCATCTGTGTGCTTTTTCCTCACGATTAGTCTTGCATGCCAACACTGTGATGAAGTTCTAACTATTGCTTCCATGACTTGTGCAAAAAAAGACGTGTGTAACTCTGAAAGAGCTGCTAATGTTTCACATTGATTTGACTGTAGCGTTGTATTTATTATACAACATTTGCCAGCATTGCCAACATTGTCTCTTTCTGCATCTGTGGGTTTGTTTAGCAGATACTGTGATGTAATTCAGCGTACTATGGGAAAAAGCAGAATAAGCTTAGCAAATTTGCTCCTAATTACTAAACATTGCCGTTGACAACTCCTGCTATATTGCGCTTTAATCACGTCCCAGAATTCCATGCAGGGCTGTGAAACTGATGATGCAGTGAATTCAGTGCCATTGTGGAATATGCAGTCAAAATTAGATTCTAATCTAAATGAGCATACCATTAACCCTTATCATACAAAAAGTTGTCTGATGAACAAATTCTGAATGGGACTGAATATGCTGACGTGTCTGAAATATAATGCAAACATGCTGTGTTGTTTACCCAAATATCTGCCACAGGGTTGTCAGCTAAATGATGCGCATATGTTTATACATTAAACTCAATCTTGACCTCATTCACACAGTTCTATTTTAAAATATCCTGATTCATCGCTTCTCTCACTTGATTGATATCTATAATGAGGCTTGCCAACTGATATATTTAAATGATTTATTTTTTAATAAGTGATTTTGAATTGGAGTGCTAGCAAATCCCATCCAAGCACTGTCCACTGTAAAAACAATATTTTTGCTTTAATCATGTCCCAGAATTCCATGCAGGGCTGTGAAACTGATGATGTGATTGCAGTGCCATTGTGGAATATGCAGTCAAAATTAGATTCTAATCTAAATGAACATACCATTAACCCTTATCATACAAAAAGTTGTCTGATGAACAAATTCTGAATGGGACTGAATATGTTGACGTGTCTGAAATATAATGCAAACATGCTGTGTTGTTTACCCAAATATCTGCCACAGCGTTGTCAGCTAAATGATGCGCATATGAAATGCACACACATGCATGTATATATTTAAGAAAAATATGTTTTGCTTATATATAAAATTATATATGAATATATATATATATGTATATATATACATGTTGTAAATATTTGTAATATATATACGTGTTTGTATAACATATATTACGTAAACACATATATTATGTAAACAAAACTTATTTTAG